>NC_142521.1:18180000-18257500 GCF_964205215.1 Stylophora pistillata | reverse complement strand
GGCAAACACGCAGTATAATTACAATAGAGAAGGGTCACCCTACTAGCTAGGGTAACCCTACTATGTAGGGGCACCCTCACTCATGTAAACAGGCCCTAAAACAAGATTTAGAAATCATACAGCTTCATTTAGACATGAGAACAAAAGGAACGCAACAGAGTTGAGCAAATATATCTGGTCCCTAAAGGATGCTGAAACGGAGTTTTCCGTGACCTGGAAAATAATAGCTCGCACCAGGCCGTACTCAAATACCACAAAGAGATGCAACTTTGCATAGCTGAAAAATTCTTTATCATATGCAGAACAGGGGCGGGCACACTAAACAAAAGGAACGAACTGGCGAGTGCGTGCCGGCACTCAACTAAATATTTGATAAGGCTGCTCAAACCACCTACTCAAAAGGATCGTTAGTCAACTAGTGTCTTATCCACCAGACGAGAGAGGACTTTTAATCCTTTCTAAACAGATCTGTAGTACCAAGTTTTAATTTTTATTTTCCTAAATAATTGTTTATAAATAGAATTAGGTATGGCTTTCGGGGAGGACAGCGATAGTGACGAAGGGGATCCAGCTTGGAGATCAGGCGCGACAACTTTGCAAGGCCACAGCACACAAGACTTTACAGAACCATGTCCTTCGATTGGTAAGTTAGTTAAACACGACTTCCCTCAGTCGTGGTCTGAAAGTGAAATTTTAAGGTTCTTGATTCATTTATTACATTTTAAAGGATTGGTGGCCTTCCGTAAGCTTACACTTTGGAAATTTTTTTTTTAGTCGAACAGCTTACTCGCTCAGTGAAGCGAAAATAGTCTGGTTTATTTATTATTCTGCCCACAGTTTATTTTTTTCTTTATATCCGAGTCAGCTAGCTGTAGCTGTATCGTTTTAAAAATATTTACTACTTATCGAGACAGAAGATCGGGTTAGAAAATGTCAGGAAATTTGATAAAGCGACAGTGGTTTAGCGTGGTCTATACTCTTATCGACAACGATATTCGTCATCACAGTGATCAAAATGTTGTGGACTCATGGGGTGCAGCCGGGTGAGCCCGCAGCAAATTTTGACTTCAGTAATGAAGTATGTCCAAGGCTCGAGAAAACCGCTCAACGCAGTCTGCAAGGTCAAGTCTAAATCGAATGAAATCGAGATCATGTAATGTGGGAGAAACGCAGAATTTTGTGTGATATGATTTGTATCCAGATTGAGTTCCTAAGTGCGATTTAAAAAAATGAACAGTTCATTACTTAATTTTTGAGGCACTGATATATATTTTTATAATTTTGAAACAAAAAGATGGTGCACTGAGAGAATCATGTCTTTGTTTGCTTCTCTCAAGGCCCATGTTCGATGAAAGGCGCCGTGGGCCTTACATGTACATATTTACATTAAGCATTACAGGGCTCAAATCTCCTTTTAATTCAAAACAGGCAATTTGAGTCCTTAAATGCCTATGGGAAAGATTTAAAGACAGTTTTGAAACTTTTAGAATTTTCAAGGATTTGTATGGAAAACCATGTCAGCTTGACTGGTTGGTAAAAGCTGTTTTTCTCATACAAATGCTTCTAACTTTCGGCGGCCGTTGCAATCACTACTTTTGAGATATACGGCTGAAAATTCTCAGGTTACCGAATTGAATATGCTCTTTCAGCTTGTGCTAACAACACTTTTCAAAGGTGACCTGTTTTCGTGATTTCCGAAAGTTGATCACGTGATCGTCATGCAAAGAGTCCATTGAACCGAAAAAATATTTTGATGACTGTGTGATTCGTGCTATGCTAATGATATTGTTAAGGGCAGTTTGCATAAAAAAATCATCCTATATTACGGTGGGCTGAAGGGGAATCGACCTCTGCGACTTTTTGCTTTTTGTCTGCGAATTTTTCCCATCCGCGACTTCTTCGGAATTTTCGTACCTTTCTTTGTGGGTGTCTTTAGATTGCGGGCTCACCCAACAAAGTGGTTGGCAATGGCGATGGTGAGGAAGACGGGAAGACAGGAAGAAAGTGCGAACTGGAGTTAAGGGGGGGGGGGGGAACAAAGAGAAAAAGACTGGTCGGAGAGCATTTCTGAAGCATAGATCAACTCCTTTAAGAACATATAGCTTAAGCATGATTTGTAGAGTTTCCTATTTCACTGCATGGCAATGATCTGTGAGTCTTTTGTGCATTTGTCGATCGCCAACAGAGTTGGCATTTCCGGGAATTTCTTTTCTTATGCATGGACAACCTCCACCGAAGGAGTAAGATTTTCTATTCCCCTTAGTCCGTAGCCCTTAGACTTGAGCACTTTTTTACTTTCTTAGAAAAATGTCTTTATTACCACTAAAAGATAGTGTTCAAGATGGATGCGAAAAAAACTTAGCCTCTGCGTAGTCTTTTTTAATCACCACCAAGGCAGTGCACCGCAAAATACAATAAAAACTCGCGGATCGAGGATAATGCGTATATTCTAAAGAATTCGCTGATGGAGAGCAGAATTACGCGTGGATTAAAAAAAGACTGTAGAAAAAAGAAGTCACGAAAGAAAAGAATTTTTAGAAGAAAATAGGAGCCATTTTCCTGTCGATTTCTTTTAACTTGCGCAACTTGGCCGGGAAAGGAAGGGAACTATTCATAATCTAACTGAGAGAGGAATGAAGCTCGGGGAAGTGAGAAAGAGAGTTTACAACCATCAGTAGACTGATTATTTTTGAGTTTCTGGTAGTCATAGGAAAGCGTTTGTTAATTCCAGTTAACCACTTCGGGCTTGTCTATTTGATTGGACCTCCTCGATGTCCATTATAATTCCGAAAAATACATCATCAATGTAACCGCAATTCTTCTTTCTTCGGTGTCGCGGCACCCAGAGAAAAAAAATCTTTACTTTATTTATTTTGGGCCATGACATAGTTCGATAACAAATAAAATTTCGGTCTTGAGGCTGACTGGAGAAGTGTTGTAAAACCTTAAAAGGCTTATGCCGTATTATACGTGACTTAGGACCATCTAACGGGTATAGTTCGAGCTTGAGAAAGCCACCAAACGCACTCTGCTAGGTCATCTTTGAATCGAATAAAATCGAAAATCATACGCTGAGGGAAAACCGCAGAATTTTGTTCGAATTGCAACTAGATTGAGATCCTGATTGAACTTTAAAAAAAATGAACTGTTTATAATTTAATTTTTGAGGCACTGATTTATATTCTTAGAACTATGAACCAAAAAAATGGTACACTGGGATAATTAAATCTCCCTTTGCTTCTATCCATTTAGGTTCATGTGAAGTACCACCGCTACGACCTCCGAAGCCTTTAGGAAAGGGTAAGTTGTATTTGTAGACTGCTTCTTGTACTTATAACCGAAACTTACAGTAAATATGGGGAGTGTGTGGCTCAATACAGAAAAAAAAAACGCATTGCGTTTACAAGGTAAAGTTTGAATCGAGTTAGATCGAGATAATAGAATGAGGGAAAAGTTTAAGTATGTGGGTGTCTTTAGATTGCGGGCTCACCTAACAAAGAGGTCGGTAATGGCGATGGTGAGGATGACGGGTAGATAATGCGAACTGGAGTTAAACGGAGGCAAAGGAACAGTATACGCTTAGGCAGTTCAGAAAGCATGTCTTAAAACGAAGATCAGCTCCTTCAAATTCGATTTAGCCTATGCCTACTGGAAAGGAAACAATGATTCATCGAGCCAGTATAATTTGGAACAGTCTACCTGTAAAGATCAAGTCTCTTCCTTCCTTTGCATCGTTTAAAGCTAATCTTGTAAAACACTCTAAATCTATTGATGAAAGAGAACTGAGATAATTTTATATATTTTTAGATGCTATTTCATACTTTTATTTGTTAAATTTGTAAGTTTCTTTGCTTAAATTAATGTGAATTTAAATTATCTAGTTACAGTGACACGAACTCAACCGGGGCCACCCAAAGTTTTTTAGCCAATCACAAGACGAGTTTAGAACAAAAAAAATTGAAGTTCGTTCATCAGCGGATCAATCACTATAAGGGTCAAATTTCACTGTTCGTGTGACTAGATCAGATGTGAAGGTATGCGAAAGCTTATAGTTTTTTTAAAGCAAAAAAAATATAATATTTTTCATTTCTATTACGGTAAAGGTGAATAAATATTTACCGAATGGCGGCCGGTAATTTCGAAGACTAAATTTACCAAATTGCGGCCGACTCACTTTATACAATATATTTTCCGAAACACGGCCTGGAATGCCGAAGGCGAGAGCTTATGTAATTTACTGAATATTGCGGCCGCGAATTTTGAACACGAAACGGGCTCGATCAATGTAAATAAATATATCAAATTACGGCCGGCTAAACCTCAAGGCGAAACCAGCTCAACACAAGTATATTTTTTAAAATATCATTGAAAAACGGCCATATCTACAATTTTACCGGGAATTTTAGTAACCAATCACAAGGACAACGAAAATTTCAAATTTAGTTTTTGCATGTATTACCGGTGGTTGATTCCGTTTGCGTAGTAGTTTGAAAGTCGGGAAGTATTTGAAACATTTAATGATTTGAGGTAAAACCGTTTCGTCTTCAAAATCTCAGTCCGTGTCAATTCCGCAAATACATTTGTATTGAGTCCGTTTGGTCTTCAAAATTCCCAGCCGCATTATTCCATAAATTATATAGGCTTTCATCCTCGACATTCCAGACCGTGTTTCGAAATATATATTTTATAAGTTAACTCGTTCGTAATTTAGTAAATTTCTTAAAGTCTGAGTCCTTTCAGTCTTCAAACTTCCCGGCCCCAAAATTCGGTGAGTTATACAAGCTTTCTTCTTCAAAACTCCATACCCTATTTCGAAAAATTTTTGTTATAAAAGTTTACTCAGCCGTAATTTGGTAAATTTACGTTGAGTTCGTTCAGTCTTCAAAATTCCCGGCAGCAATACTCGGTAAATTATACAAGTTCTTGTCTCCGACATTCCAGACCGTGTTTCGAGAAATAAATTTCATTGGTTTACCCAGCATTATTCGTTACTTACGTACGTTGAGGCTGTTCAGTCTTCAAAATTACCGGCCGCTATTAGGTAAATTTTTATTCGCTTTTACCATAAACGAAATAAACAACATATTTATTTCACCGTAAAAAAACTAGAAGCTTTCGTATGTCTACACATCGACTCCAGTCAAACGAGCAGTTTAATTTGACCGCTGGTGAGCCAACTCCCATTCTTTTGTTCCGTACTTGTCTTGTAATTGGCTAAAAAACGTTGGGTGGCCCCGGTTGAGTTCATTTCACTGTAATATATTTTGTCAATATTTATTTATGCATAGCAGGTCCACATCAGCTTTTGCGGTCATATGTAGGTATGTATGTATGTATGTATGTATGTATGTATGTATGTATGTATGTATGTATGTATGTATGTATGTATGTATGTATGTATGTATGTATGTATGTATGTATGTGTGTATCGCTATCACTTTGCCCTTTTTGAAAGATGCCTCTCGTACTAATTAACAGTTATTCGCCGAAGGCGAGGTGAATATCGTCGAGTAATCCCCGAGACGAAGTCGAGGGGATTATTCGACAATATTCACCGAACCTGAGGCGAATAATCGTTTTAGTATAATTTCATAGCTGAACAACAGAGAAATTTCTAAAATCATAACATTTTAGTATCATTTATTAAAATTTTACTTTAACATTTTATATAAACCGCGTGGAGCGGTTTATATAGCGTCATATAAGGAACCGCTCGACGAATGAGATTGCTAGAAACTCTTTGCTCAGCTCTGAAATTATACTAATGTAAGATAGTCTGAGAAAAAAAAAACACAATGACACTCTCATGGAAATAAAATAGAGATCAAGATGGCTTCAAAAACTGAACCAGCCGCTGAGTAGTCTTTTTTTTTAATGGCCACCTAGCAGTGCACTACAAAATACACTAAAATTTAAGAAGATACAGAGAACAGAGAATAAGGTGCAGATACTAAAGAAGTCGCTGATGGAGAGAAGTATTGCGCATGGATAAAAAAAGACTTTAGATAAAAAAAATGGTTGCGAAAGAAAGAGATAAGTCGCAGATCAAAAAAGGAATCAGAGAAGAAAAAAGAAGCCTCTTTTCTTGTCGATTTCTTTAAACTTGTGCAACTTGGCCATAGATGGGGGTATTTATAATCTAACTGAGAGAGGGACAAAGCTCCGGAGAATTAAGAAATGTAGTTGACAACCCATTAATAGACGAGGTATTTTGGAGTTCCTGGAATTCAGAGGAAAACTTTTGTAAATACCAGTTAACCACTATGGGCTCGTTTATCTGATTGGACCTCCTCGATGTTCACAATGATTCCGAAAAATACATTAGCATTGTAACCGCAATTCTTCATTCTTCAGTGTTGCGACACAATTATGAGAAAAAAATCTTCAGCGTGTTTATTTCCGGCCATGACACATTTCAAGGGACTTTAAGATACGGTACGGTGAATCTGTAGTACGGCTACCTTGGCCGCGATGAACTAGGGAGAGTACGGCGTATTTCCCGCCAAATACAAATCGTTAAGCTACAGCGACACTACGTCGGAAGCTAAGAGCGCAAAGTGTTGTTGTGGAGTCATTTAAATGGCAAAAATTTCATCCTTCAAGGAAGCAAGAGAATTAATCCGTCATTGTTATGAGATGAATTACATTTGTGATGACGAATTTTTGTTGCTTTACACTAGCTACGAATCACAAAACTTAGAACTTCCGTATCACTCGTTCTCTGAGTTTGACTTCGAAAATTTTAGTGACGACAGATGTTTGGCACTGTGTAGATTAAAAAAAAAACCCACATAGCGGTACTTGCGAAATAATTTATTCATTTAAGATATATCTGAATGGTGTAACCACTCAACAAATTTCTAACAAAATACTAGCTGGAAGTCATATTTGCAGAGCTCAACAAAACTCACTCCTACTTGAAAAATAGAAAATTCAAAATGACACTAAACAAACAAAATCAGTAACATGAAGCTGCAATAACTTTACAAGAGTAAATCAATCCATTGTCAATCTCTGTTAGGGAACTAAGTTACTGTTTATTCGCAAGTCTTTCTAACAACATCATCATGGCCTGTGCCTGTAGGGGTATGTTACCTTTACGGATTGCCTTGAAATTTGGTCCGAAGACTCCCAAAATACCAATTCCGGAATGGCTTCCGACGTAATGCGCATCGTTAAAACTTTGAAATTTCAGATATAAATTGGAAAGCAACGCGTCAGAATATCAAAAAATTAGGATTGAAATTGTGTTAGGTATTATTTGTGCGATCAGATTTGATATCATTTATGTATATTTAGTATAAAATCAGAGCTGAGCAAAGACTTTCCAGCAATCTGATTGGTCGAGCGGTTCCTTATATGACGCTACATAAACCGCTCCACGCGGTTTATATAAAATGTTAAAGTAAAATTTTAATAAATGTTACTAAAATGTTATGATTTCTCAGTTGTTCAGCTCTGAAATTATACTAAAACAATTATTCGCCTGAAGTTCAGTGAGTATTGTCGAATAATCCCCTCGACTTTTTCTCGGGGATTATTCGACGATATTCACCTCGCCTTCGGCGAATAATTGTTAAATAGTTTACGGCGGTTATGCTTCAAAAAAGGGCGTTACAATTTTTTTTAGGGAAAGGACACCAGCGACAGCGGATGACTTATAATGCAGTTCCAGGTCTTGGTATATATCTAGGAATTTGCTCTTCAGATAGAAGTAAGCTTGGCACAGTTTAGATTAAAAAAGACCCACATAGCGGTACTTGCGAAATAATTTATTCATTTAAGATATATCTTGAATGGTGTAAACCACTAAACAAATTTCTAATAAAATACTAGGTGGAAGTCATTTGCAGAGCCCAACAAAATTCACTCCTACTTGAAAATAGAGAATTCAAAATGACACTAAACAAACAAAATCAGGAACTTGAAGCTGCAATAACTTTACAAGAGTAAATCAATCCATTGTCAATCTCTGCTAGGGAACTAAGTTACTATTTTTTCGTAAGTCTTTCTAACAACACCATCTTGGCCTGTGTCTGATTTTACTGTTGCTGCAAAAACGCCATTTAAAGTGTTTGCATCTGATCTTGTTGTTTTGCCATGTTTGTAATCATGGCCTCCTGGGTTTTAAACATCTATGCTTGCTTCTCTTTTTCGTTTTCAACATCTATTGTTTTTAAAGCGAACTGCCTCTTCGCGGATCTTAAGCTCCTTTTCTGATTTTTCCCGTAGAAATTCGGCATTATCAGCTCCGCTTCTTCGTTGCCTTTTCGCTTTTCTTTCGCAGTCCTCATTAGCCCTTCTTTTTGTTTCACCAACTCTTTCCAAGGCTTGGAAACACGTCTCCTCGGCTTTTTTGCGATCTATTTCGACACTCCTTCTGCTACAGGATTCTCTCGTTGATTCTGCTAATTTCTCTCTTTCAGAAATGTCTGCCAACAGTGCGTCGAGCTCTGTTGGTTCAGGAGATATACCACTTGCATTTTCTTCTTCTCCACTTTGCTGTCAGTCGAATTCTTCCGAGTAGCAAGTCAATCGCTCTCTTACCGCTCTTTGATTCACTTTGAATTTTATTGCAGTTACACTGTTGAGGTTCTCCGAAATTTGCATCCAAATTCTTCCTCTGTCTTTACTCCCTTTCTTGAACTTATAAAACCCCTCTACCAAAATTTCTTTGCACAGCAACACGTCGTGCGCTGTTATCCACTCCATTGGCCTTTTGTAAAAATCAAATTAACAGAAATAAATAAACATTCTAGTAACTTGTTACACGTAACAGTATCCACCAGCTTAGTGCCGGATCATAAAGCAAACCGAAGAACTTGACTGAGTCAAAAAGAATAAAACAAACGAAAACGATATGGAAATACTTACGATTGCCGCTTGGCAGTGTTGGCGGCGGAACCTGAAGCTGTCCCTGGTTTTGACATCTTTTTTTTACAAGTAAACTTTGACCAAATTGCGTTTATTCATGATTCATCAACTCGTAAAGAAACGCAATTAATTTAATCACAAGGAAAAAAATTCAAATAATCAAAACTTCAAACGAAATATTACGGCAAATTCTGACGTACTCACCATGGGAACGAAGTGATTATGCCGTGGCAGATGGCAAGAGTACGGCGTGAATTCCCGCCTTAGACATGCGCAGTCGGACAAGTTGTAAGTGTAGACTTCCGGTCGCCGTAGTAGAGCCTGCATCTTAAAGTCCCTAATAATAGCAGATACAAGTACGGTCCTGCGGCTGAGTGGAGAAGATTTGTGAAAATTTGAACCTTCTATGTATCTTTTTAAAGGGATAGCAGGCGTATGCAGTATTAAGCCAGATTTAGGACTATTTAACGGGTACAGTCCGAGCTCGATGAAACCGCTAAACGTGTCTTCTAGGTCAAGTTCGAACCGAATAAAGTCGAAGTTATACGATGAGGGAAAAACGCAAAATTTTGTATGAATTGTAACTAGAATGAGATACTGGTTGAGCTTACGTTCAAGCAGGTCGGAGAGCATGTCTTAAAACAAAGATCAGCTCCTTCAGGAACTCATAGCTTAGCCATGATTTGCAGAGTTTTCCTTTTCACTACATGGTAATGATTTGTGAGAGAGGAATAATGCACTGGGGAAGCGAGAAATAGAGTTTACAACCCATTTATAGACGAGGTATTTTTGAGTTCCTGGAATTCAGAGGAAAACGTTTGTAAATATCAGGTAACCACTATGGCCTCGTCTATCTGATTGGACCTCCTCAATATTCACCATAATTTCGTAAAATAGTTTAGCATCAAAACCGCAATTATTCATTCGTCAGTGTTTCGGCACAACAGAGAAAAAAATATCTTCACTGTGTTCATTTCCGGCTATGGCATAGTTCGATATTAAACACAAGTACAGTCTTGCAGCTGAGTGGAGAAGTGTTGTAAAACCTTGAAGCTGCTACATCATAGTAATGCTTAAAAGGTACGGCAGCAGGCTTGTGCAGTATTAAGCAAGATTTGGAACCAACTAATAAGTATAGTCTGGGCTCGAGAAAACCGCTAAACGCGGTCTTCAAGGTCAAGTTTGAATCGAATGAAATCGAGATCATGATGAGGGAGAAACACAGAATTGTGTGTGAATTGCAACCAGAATGAGTTTCTGAGTGACCTTAAAACTAATGAACAGTTCACAACTTAATTTTTGGGGCACTTATATACATTCTTATAATTTTGAAGCAAAAAATGGTACACTAAGGGAATCATGTCTTTCTTTGCTTCTATCTCTTTAGGTTCAAGACATCTTAAAGTAATTACACGAAATCTACAAGTAGGGTCAGGGCGTAACGGTGAGTTGTATTTAAAGGTTGCTTCTCGAAGTCATAACCTAAACCTGCAGTAAGTATGGGGAGTGTCTAACGTAGTATAGAGAAAAAAACGTAGTGCGTTTATAGGGTCAAGTTTGAATCGACTTGGATCAAGATTACACAATAAGAGAATAGTATAATTTGGTCTAAATTATAACTTGAAGGAGGTCTAAAGTGACCATAAATTTTTAGGCGTTAGCATCCTCATAATTTTTAAACAATGGAATTGTATCCAGACGGAACCCACACAGCAAAATAAAACTTCGCATATGGAATGAGGTGCAGACTCTAAAGAAGTCAGTGATGGGGAGGAGAATTGCACATGGATAAAAGGAAAGTCGGTTTAGAAAAAAGGGGTCGTACAAGAAAAAGAGAAGTCGCGGAAGAAAGAAAAAAGAATATTTTTGAACCTGTGCAACTTGCCTGGAAGATGGAGATATTTATAATCTAACTGAGAGAGGAATAAAGCTCCGGGAAAGTGAGAAATAGAGTTTACAAGCCATCAACAGATTAATTATTTTTCGAGTTCTGGAATTCAGAGGGAAACGTTTGTAAATACTAGTTAACCATTATGGGCTCGTCTATCTGATTGGACCCCTTCGATGTCCACTATAATTCCGAAGTATATATTGTCAATGGAACCGCAATTATTCATTCTTCAGTGTTGCAACAGAACAAGGAGAAAAAAATCATCACTGTGTTTATTTCCAGCTATGGCTTAGTTTGATAGCAAATATAAGTATGGTCTTGCAGCTGAGTGGAGAAATGCTATAAAACCTTGAACCCGCTACAATCTGTTTCTTAAAGAGGAATAGAAGGCCGATGCGGTACTAAGCAAGATCAAGAGGTTATAACTTGGCAAGATTTAGGAATATATAATTAATGGTACAGTCCGGGCACGAGAAAACCGCTAAACGTAGTCTGCAAGGTCAACTTTGAATCAGGCGAAGTCGGACGTGGGTGTCTTTAGATAACGGGCTCACTGCATGATATGCAGAGTTTTCCCCGTTTCGCCACATGAAAATGATGTAGTGAAAGGGAAAACCGCTAAACGCAGTTAGAATCGTCGACTCAGAAGCCGCGCGATCCGTATAGAGTGTAAGTAATCATATATGGTTCTAAAGGAATAAGCAGGCGTAGGCGGTATTATACAAGATTTAGGACCATCTAACGGGTACAGTCCGGGCTAGATAAAACCGCTAAACGTAGTCTGTAAGGTCAAGTCTGAATCAAATGAAGTCGAGATCATACGATGAGGGAGAAACGCAGAATTTTGTTTGAATTGTAATTAGGATGAAATCCAGGGTGAGCTTAAAAAAATTAACTTAAGTAATGAGGCACTGATTTATATTCTTATAGTTGTGGAACAAAAACATGGTAAACTGAGAGAATTAAGTCTTTCTTCACAAGGCCGGACGCCTCCAGGCGCTATCTTTCCAGGGAAGGGTAAGTTGTATTCAAAGACCGCTTCTTGTAGTCATAACCGAAACTTGCAGTAAATATGGGGAGTGTGCAGCTCAATAAAGATAACTGAAACGTATTGCTTTGACAAGGTCAAGTTTGAATCAAGTCAGATCAAGATTATAGAATGAGAGAAAAGTATAAGTATGTGGGTGTCTTTAGATTGCGGGCTCACCCAACAAAGCGATCAGTAATGGCAGTGGTTTGGATGACGGGATGATAGGAAGATAGTGCGAACTGGCGTTAAACGGTTGCAAAGGAACAGGGTACGCGCTCAGGCAGGTCGGAGAGCATGCCTTGAACAAAGATCAGCTCCATCAGGAACTTATAGCTTAACCATGATTTGCAGCGTTTCCCCTTTCAGTACATGGCAATGATCTGTGAGTCTTTCGTGGATTTGTTGATAGAGAGTTCGCACTTCGGAAATTTCTTTTCTAATAGCATGGACAGCCTCCAGCAAAGGAGCTTTTACTGAGTCCTTTAGACTTAAGCACTCTTTATTTGTCGTAAGGTGCAAGTTCGATGTGGGAAAGATCGTGATTAAAAGGTCGCAATCGCTTCGTCCTTTTTGAAAGATGCCTATCTTACTAATGGAAGATAGTCTAGTAAAAAACACAATGACAGTCCAATGGAAGGAAGATAAAGACCAAGATGGCAGTGAAAACGTATAGCCACTGTGAGGTCTTTTTTCAATGGCCACCTAGCGGTGCACTATAAAATACAATAAAAACTTACAGATCGAGAGTAACAGGCGGATTCTAAAGAGGTCGCCAATGGAGAGAAGAATTGCAGTGGTTAAAAAAGGCTGTAGAAAAAAGAGGTCACGTGCATGGAAAGAGAGAAATCCTAGAAGAAAAAGAAAGGTTTTTTCCCGCCGACTTCTTTCAACTTTCGCAACTAGGCCGGGAAAGGGGGGTATTTCTAATGTAAATGAGAGAGAATTTACAACTGATCAGTAGATTTTTTTCTTTGAGTTCCTGGAATTCAGAGGAAAACGTCTGTAAATACCAGTTAACTACTATGGGCTCGTCTATCTGATTGGACCTCGTCGATTTCCATTGTAATTCGGAAAAAAATATATTACTAAAATTAAAAAAATATATTACCGCAATTCTTCATTCTTCAGTGTTGCGACAAAATAAAGAAAAAAAAAATTTTTACTCTGTTCAAGTTATTTTTGGATATTAACAGAGGCAAAGGACCATGGCCCACTCAGGCAGGTCGGAGAGCATGTCTTAAGCATAGATCCACTCCTTTAAGGATTTAAAGGTTAAGCATGATACACAGTTTCCCCTTTCACTGCATGGCGATGATCTGTGACTCTTTTCAGCATTTGTCGATAGCCAACAGAGTGGGCAACTCGGGGAATTTATTTTCTGATAGCATTGACAATCTCCTACGAAGGAGCAAGTTTCTTTCTTCGGCAGAGCCCTTTAGACTTGAGCACTTTTTTAAATTGTGGTAAGTTGCAAGTTCTATGAAAAAAAAAGATCGATTGATAGGCACTATCGCTTCACCTTCTTGGAAAGATGTCTCTCTCACTTCTGGAAGATAGTCTGGTAAAACACAATGACAGTGTTAGGGACAGTTTGCCCCTCCGGTCCCCCTTGTGCAGATCACATGACCTTAGCGACCATGTACTTAAATCGTTGTGCGTTGTTTGTGCGTAGTAAGGTTTGCTTTTTTTTGTCTTTTGATGTTGATGTTTGGTTTAGCTTGGAGATGGCCAAAAATATGTAAGTTGTCGCTTTGTGTGTTATTCTTTTTCTTGTAATTCAATATTTGTTTCAGTTTCGAGTCTAGCTTTCTGTTTTATGTAATTTGTAGCTGTACCGAATGAGAAGATCGCGTTCAGATTAAACATCTCCAGTTTACAACATTTAGTCTGAGATTATCTTCAACAGACAGTCCAATACATGGCTATTAAAGATCAACATGGTAGCGAAAAAAGATAGCCACTGGGTAGTCTTTCATCAATTGCCACCTAGCAGTGCAAAACAGAATGCAATAATCAGGCGCGTATTCTAAAGAAGTCGCTGATGGAGAGAAGAATTGCGCGTGGATAAAAAGAAATAATGTACAAAAAGAGGTCGCGAAAGAAAAAAAGGATTCTTGAAAGAAAAAAGAAGCAATTTCCTACCAATTTCTTTTAACTGGCGCAACTTGGCTGGGAAAGGAAGGGGGCTATTTGTAATCTAACTGAGAGGGGAATGAAGCTCCGGAGAAGAGAGAAAGAGAGTTTACAACCATCAATAGTTTGATTATTTTTGAGTTTCTGGAATTCAAAGCGAAACGTTTGTAAATACAAGTTAACAACAGTGGGCTCTTCTGTTGGGATTAGACCTCCTCGATGTTCACTATAATCCCGAGAAATATATAACCAACCTAACCGGTAATAACTTCTGGACTGACTAAATGCTTACTTTTTTTAGCTGGTTTCAAAGAGGAGGAACATAGCAAGGCCAATCGTGTCAACGTCGTCGAATCTGATCCAGAATGGAGATCAGGTGGAACAACATTACAGGGCCACAGCACACAACGGTTCATCACGGCTGAACCAATCAAAGTGGATCCGTCAAGGAAGGTTGAGTTGGTTCTCAGGCTTGTAGCCAGGTAATACTAAAGTATGCGCTTTGAGGGCAAGTTAACTGTTCCCAAGAGTTTGATGCATTAGAAATTTTGACCTGTCACGGTCCGGAAGATAGTACTTTAAGCTTTAACGAGACTGATTACCAGTCTGGGTTAACTCTTCGCGGACACTTTGCATATGGTTAAGGATCGCATGGATAAAAAAACCACGCTATTTGTTGAACCAGCTTGACTAGTACAGTATTTTTATGTGAACGCTTTAAACAGACCAGGCAGGGTAGGATATTAATTCGCTCTGACGAAGGGCTGACGCTCGAAAAACTGGCTTTTCAAACTCTTCGCGGTGGCCAGTTTATGTTATCAATTCAGTTGATAAAACCAAATTATCTCGTTATACCCCCTCGCCGACGCAACGTCACTGTTTCTTTAGAAACTTCCGGCCCCTTATAAGGTATTAATCGCTGGATATCGTAAAGGAGGCCCCTTAGACACAGGATGAGCTTCCGATGTCGTTTTGTTGTATTATCCAAAGTATTTTTTTCTCCTAATTTTGGTTCATTTTCGTTTTCAGAGAGGGAGAAAAAGGACTCAAATTCCCCGAGGGAAAGTGTACCCCACTGTCAACTCTGATCCCACCAGCTGTCCAAGAGTAGAGCAGAGACTGGGTCGATGTCAATGCTAGTCAATACCAAGGACTACTAGCCAGAGTAATCTACAGTGCGACTACTGTTGTCAGATTCACTTTTATGAAATTATATCTAAACTGAAATATCACGAAAGTAGGCCGCATCACCGGCTGAGTTTGCGCGACCTCTTGGGTAAAGACCGTTGAAAATAGGGTGCACGACCTGATGTGATTGTGGTCAAAGACAAAAAACAAAACAAAACAACAAAAAATGAAAAAGTACGTAATCGTGTATTCACTTTTTTTTCTTTCTGACCCACTGGTGTGGTTATTTTATTTTGGTGTCGGGAAATAGTTTGATTAGAGGAACGTAGAAGGATTCTTGAATGAGCGTCTCGCTCTCAATGAATGTTCATTTAAAATTTTTCTTGGAAATGTGATCGAGGAAAAGAAAAATTTAAATATTGATGTTTTAAGTATACTTTGGCGAAATCGTCGTAATATTAACCAAGGCAGGCAGAAAATTAGTTTGGGAAGCTATAAACAAGGATGAGAATTGCCAGAAGATCTACTTGTTTTAGAGACAGCCTATAGACACATGTGGTGCTTTTAAAGTCAGGCTGTTTTCGCTGAATGTTCGCAATTAAAAGATCTTTTTACGCATTTTTCTTGTTACATGTTTCGGTACTTATTGTACTTTTACTTGGCCATGAATACTGTCTAACTCTATCAACTTTGACAATCCGCGTCCTTGATCTGGGATTCATTTCTTTATCCAGGGGTTAGCTCGACAAGAACATAGGTTACACGAGGATAGTTGCGTGCGCGCGCCTAACTTCCCGCCCGTGTGCGTCGTTTTAAATCACTCAGTCCAGGTTATATTTCTAGAGTTCACGTTCAATTTGGCTCATCACATGCATTTTTGTTTCATTTCCTCAGATTCCTTGCGTGTAAGATTTGCCTTACCTTTCACGTTCCCTCAATGCCTTCTGCATTTACTTACGAGTTCCTGTTTGCGCGTTATTACGCTTTTCCTCTTCCGTTCATCAGTTACTTCCTTTTACATTACCCTTCTCCCTTTTCTCTTGTACGCCACCCCGGGAAACGTTGTATTTTCTATTTCCTCATAGAATGGAAGCCCTCGCGTGCAGACGCCCTGGGGGCGCAAAATGTATGTTCCCTTTTCTTTACGTTATTTTGTACCTTGAATTGCCTCTTGCGTGACCTTTTCCTTATGTCAACGTCCTATCCCCCTTTATAAACTCTCTTCAAAGGGTTTCAAAGGGCTACTACCTGTGCACTTTCTCACGTGAAAAATTTCGAATTTTCTACACAATTTCCATGTAGATATGCCAATTTGTGGCGACGGAAATGATTTTTTTACTTCTACTCTCACCAAATTCGATGTGTCAACCTGAACATAGTTGTATAATAAGTTTTGATCACTTAAGTAATCACCGAAAAGTACGTCAATCCACGAACTCGATGACTCTTTGTATAATCGTGCCCTCTGCGTCGTTAACTAAACGACGTTTTTGTTCAAGTTACACGTTGATTGACATTTAATTAATAATTGATTTGTGATTAACAATATAAAGTCAGAAAACTGACCTTTTATCCACAGCTGAAACTCAAATCTCCGTACATGAGAGATTATTTGTTTATTTTAGCAAAAAAGCTTGTACATACATAATTTGCTCCTAGTTTAGAGCTAAATACTTACTTTGTGTGACGTCCTTAATGTCTATATTAAGCTAAAGTACACTGTGCAGGTCTGTACATAGTTACGGCACTGGAACCTAAACAGTTCAACAAAATTTTAACAATTTGCAACTGGCTTGCCAAATGTTATAATGAAAAGGTTAATGCGCAACCGAACGGAAACTTTAAACAAAAGAAAACCATTCTATTTTACCACTAAAATTGCTACTCATCAAGACGCCTAATCAGAAATTCCCCTGATGAAAATTGCTCCATTTTTTTTCCATTCTTTACTTTATCAAAATTGTTAATCAAAACGTTTAATCAAAAAAATTATCTGATTGCCCATATTTTGTCTTTTGTTTAAAACGTGCCTTTCATTCAAGAGAAAGAGCGCGGAAATTCCCTTTCATTTCTGCCTGACTTGTCAAATGTCATAATGAAGGTGAACCATGTGTACAGTACTAAACATTAGAACAGTACTGTATAGTACTGCACTGTTGTCTGTTTCGCATTTGTCTTTGGTTGACATTTTTTCATTATATCGAGGTACCTGTATAAGTTTGGGCTTCTGGATTGTGTTCGTTATACCGACGATTTCGTTCTATCGAGGTTCGTTACATCGAGGTTCCGTGGCGTACATTTTACTGTAACTTTAGCCGGGCTGAAAAGAATCGTTGGTTATACCGAGGACTTCGTTATATAGAGGTTCGTTTAATCGAGGTTCCACTGTAGATGAATTTTACGATACCGCTGACATGTCCGCCACGTGACCTATGGCGCAGTTATCCGAACTGGATGGGAATCATGACAGACTTCTCGTGGTGAGCGGATGCAAACTTTGGTAGGTTTTCAATCTCGAAATGATACATTTTAGGCTTAGGTTACAAGCAGTAGCTAACCTAGATCAAGTGTGTGCTTCAACTACCCACAGGTCTTCAATTCAAGATGCAACCATTGTCGACGTTGTAACTGTAATCAGTTGGACAGTTTCTTCTTGCACTTAACACTGATTGTAGAATACTATTAAAAAATAACAGTATTTGATTGCATAAATGGTAAAGTCCTCTAATTTCCTGCTCTTTCACTTGCCATTCTATTGCTGTGCTCGTATGTGTGTTTAGATATAAAACTGCCGCAGGGATCTCGTCGAAGAGGGTTCTAATCTCCTGCTTTTTCTCATGTTTATCTTTTCCTCTACTTGTTTGTGTATTTAAATATAAAAGCGCCATATGGATCTCGGCGAAGAGGTGTACCGCACGTCTGGTTTTCAATGTAACATGACTCATCATGGGAGTCTATCAGAATTTTAAACTAAGAAATTTTTTCGTCAAGACTTGTCATAAACCGTAGAAGTTGGTTGTTTTAATTACATCCACATTCGTTACAATAAAGGTAATCTTGCACACTTTTGTTTTTAAATCGATTAAACACGATGTAACAATTTTTTGTAGAGGCCTTTTCTCAATTGTTCCTGAAATTTATAGGCAGCCTGAATATGAACAATACTGAAATATCAGATCAAGATCAAAAAAGATTTTCATGTAAATTTGTTTGCATATGACCCGAGTAATCCCCTTTTGAACCAAAGAAAAGGACCAGTGTTGAAAAATTCGTAGACAAGTTTGAATGTGTTCGACATTGCACTCCACAATAAATATGGTAAATTCTGATGCATTACAAATTTATGGAGAGTGACATTCACATACAGCATCTCCTGGATACTTGTACTCTTTTTGCAGCTCTGTTGAGGTTTCATATTCCTCCCCAAGGCAGGTTATCATCGTTGCTGGCCACTTTAGTCATAAGTGTTTGAAGATCTTTGTCATCAGAAAAGTTTTGCTCACACAAATTTCAAAACTGACTAGTTAGGATACCGCATGGTTGCTATCACACGTGACATTCCATTTTATTCAAATGTGAGGTAGAATACTCTGTTTAAAGTTACTTATTTTCAGGGGACATAATTTTTATGATTGCAAAGCTTGTCTGTTCAAAGCCAAGTAGGAAAGCATTACTATAAAAGGGTCAGTCACAGAATGGAGAACGCCTGATCGGATGGTCCACTGGAGACACATCGGGGTTAATACGTAACTTGACTTTATAGTATATCAACTTGCCTACGTTATCAGATACTTCTTTGAAATTTGACTAATTACTTTCATCGTGACTGCCACCATCACCAAAATATCCCTCATCAAAATCATATTGAATCAAACAAAAAGTGCGTAGTACACATGCTGTAATTATAAACAAAACCATAAGGTTAGAGATGGCCATGTTTAAAAAAAAATGGAACTAAATGTTCTAAGTAAATGATAGCCAGTAAATGCTGGTAACTGCACCTTACATGAACATATCCTTCAACTTTTGATAAGTGATTGTCATTAGGGAACCAGTTTTTGGCCTGAAGAAAAACAGGGGTGTTACCTAGTACCCTTGAGTTGATAAATAATCTACCCTTTGGGCAGGTTTTTTAAAAAATAACGATAGCAATAATAATTCCTATATTTAAATGGCAATAGTAAATTACCAGTAAAAACTACATAATGGGAACTGATTATAAATTTAATTAAAAGGTAATTAGTTAAAATTGATAATGAAATAGAATTGGTTAAAATTCATGAAAATGTTAACAATGTTAAGATAAATATTTGATACTCAAACAAGACGATGTATGTGAAAGGTGAGAAATTACATCACGAACCATATATTTAGAACAGCAATTATCAGTCCCTGCAAATTTTGAAGTAGTTTATCACTGTCTTCACACTTGTTGGACATCGTCATATTCTATCCTTGTTTAAAGATTCAAGATTCAGAACGGATAGATGAAGGCTATGAAGGAGCGGGGAAAAGTTACGTCATGATGAAGATTGCATTTAGTGCTGGGAAGGATCAAAAGTGTGGACATGTGAGCAGAAATTTCGGAAAGTTTCTACTTTCATTAAGCTCAAGGTTTCACAGCATAGCTACTGTCGCAGCTACTACGTAAAAGCATCTCGGAAGCATGGGCATTTTCTCAAATGTATATGCCTTGGAAAGAAACGACCTCGTAATAATGAAAGCCCTTCCGTTCTCGGATACTGGCTATCTCACTTTTGGAGCCGCTCACTTCGCATTCCTTTAGCTGGCTGTTAAAATTAATGGACTTGCATTGATTGGTTACCAAGCATAACTGGATGCACTGCATGACGTCAGTGACACTCCGTGATGAAATCACATGACCTGGCAGTGCTTTACCCGGGCCGAACCGCGGTTCAAACAACGCTCCCGAGACTAAATGAAGGAGAGCAGAAAAAAGAAATAGTTTTAATTTTAGGCTTACCACTTTCATTGATGTGGAGAGTCCACATTGGATAGGTTGTGTTACTAAGTATGAAATAAAATATGCAACATTACTCTTGGGAGACTAGTTGGCCAGACTAATTTTGATTTAAGGCACTGAGAGGGAATGAGCTGACGGTATCCTAACTTGATCCTATCCTCAGTGGGTACTGCTGGGGGAGACATGCATATGATGGGAGGATGGTCAAACAAAAATGAACCTTATGGAAGATAATAATGAAAACACACACACACACAAACACACACACACACACACACACACACACAAACACACAAACACACACACACACGTGGCATTATGTTGCGTTATTGAAACTGCAAATAGATACCTTCTGGCCAAGGTTCGCCGTAAGCTTCCAGTTTTGTGCATGGCCAGACACTCCATTTCAACGGTATAAGGCGGAAATATCGAGCGTGAATCACCGAAATGATGTTTTTCTTTACTTCATGTGCGTTGCTATTTCCTTCTAATACCTAAAATATTTAATGCAAAAGTAATACCTATTAAAAGTAGTACTGGAAAGGAACGTTCTTAGTCTCACGACTCAATATATTATTGCCTTGCTGACTCAACGAAAAAAAAATGTTTATAATCAGAACTGTCTGGCAAGAGGCCTGTTTTCGGAACGGCTATTTATCTGTTCCGAATAGTCGCTTTTTTGGGAGGGGCACTTGTTTGTATTCAAGAAAGAGACTATATTAGTTTGTAATTCACACCATAGATAATCACGAGACAAAAAAGAGTTAACTGATTTTTGAGAAAGAAACCCCACTACTCTTTCTTAAATAGATATTTAAAAATATCGTTCAGACTCGTTCAGTCTCTGGAACTTACGAGAACCTTGCCCCAGATCAATAAATTCCTGATCTATGTGCACTGTCCAGGTGCAACTAACTTGTCGGATAAGAAAATGTTTTCCCCTCTAATGTTTGCGTGGGGGTTGGTCCGAAAGAGAGCGCTTGGGTATTATAGTTAACTGTATACCATTATTACAAAGTCTACTGAGTTGGCAGTTTTTTGTCACGGTGATATTTCTTGATTCCATGATAATTTTCTTTTACCTCTGGACTTTCCTCCCAGTTAACACCATCGTGAGACCATCTCAGTATGTATTCTTTCAAATAATCATAGTTCCCACCGTTATTTCCTTGAGTGGCAACTGCACAAATACGGTAAGGACGGCCAAAATCTATCTGCAAATATCCAATTCATGTAGTATCAGAACGATTTTTCATTGCAAGTCAGAGGTAATAGAGGATTGCATTAGGGCCTCTTCATATGAGCCCGGTTGACTGTGCTGGCCTGGTTTCCGAGATCTCGCCTTACCTCTAGATCTAAATCCTTTGTAAAATTTTCGATGTGTTCATATGAGATGGCGGCCTGGCTCGGTTACCGAGACCTCGGTTTTCCAACCGGAATCTCGGTAAGCGGGCTGGAAAAGTTTGCCATATGAACACTTCATCCCAGTTACCGGGATGAATTCTTCGCATATTCGTTTCAACCTTCGTAACGAATGATTTCGCTTCCGCAAGAAGGCGGCCCTAATGGCATCGTTTTCCTTTGTCTGATGAATTTTTGACATCATTAGCAGCCTGTTTAACTGCAGTGATACAGCTGAAAGGGTTGCCAAAGCCATGATAGGCGCAAAAGTAATATCTCAGTTGCGTTGCGCCATCTTATTTTGTTTTTCCAATTTCGCGCCAAAACTCGTCCCCAGGATCTTCGGCTTTTTCTCATCTCGGAAACCGGGCTGAATTTTCTCTTATGAACCCAAGGCGAAATTCGTCCCGGTAAGCGGGCTAGCCCAGTCAACCGGGGTCGTATGAAGAAGCCCTTAGTTTGCTTTGACTCTATCCGTCAGTGTTAAAGACCCTCTCGACTTGAACTCATGGTCTTTGACTGTTTTTCACTTATATAACAGCCTCTTTTGTTAAAATTTTCCTGTGTTTCGATTGGCTGCTACTTTCGTCTCACATTTACCATGTTGAGTATCTAATCAACCCAAGCAAACATAGACAATTAAACTCAAAGTCATAAAAGAGAGACAGCCCCGAAAAAGACTTTTGATTTCAGGAACTCGTTGCTTACAAATAAGAAAAGGTTAATACTTGGTGAAACAGAAAATACCTCTAGAAAAAAGAATATGTTCCGAACAATCGCTCGCAAGCTCATGTGGACATCCACTAGTTCATTTCTTTCTCGGCACCTCATCATTGCCTTGTCAACATCGATCTATAACTTAGCAGACACACGGCATAATCGATTCTGTTTGTTAGTTACCTGGTAGTACACACTCTCATTCGCATTGCCCGGCCAGTGTTTACACCAGGTCGTTACTCCGTTCAAGCGAGCCTTTGAAGGCACTCCCGATGAAGCAGACAGTTGAGAATCAAGAATTTCACCAGTTTCCATACCAACGGCTTGCGCAGTGCATACTAAATGTAAGTAGAAAATTTTTTAGGTCAAAAGAAGAATATAAGGAACAGCTTCAGTAGTGTTTTGTTTTTGACCAATACGTCGGCACATCGTCAGAAATAGAGTAATTTTTTGGCCATGTGGTACTAAAACAATTGTTTATCGTAGCAAGAGTGAAAGTGGTGGAAATTGTCTTATTTTTTTTTTGCTTTCCTTTTTACAGCAATATATTCTATTAATTCAGTCTGCACCACTTTTAACTTCCTACTTTAATTACTAATCGTTGATCTTTTATTGTATACGAAAGTCCTGCGCGAGGTTTACCACCAGTAAAATAGATCACGCAATACAAATCCTACCGACATTGCACTAAACTGGTTTAGAGCTTCATTTCATGTTAATCAATCCAGGCAGTACCTTGCAGACAGGTGTAAAGTTCCACCCTCATCGACACATGGCCTTGCCAGGTTAGAGGTCGGAAACGGATATACCGCGCTGTGATTGGTGGGTTAAGTTCATGATATACAACTGTATCACGGTCCTGATTTCCGGAAAACTCCTAAAGCATGAAATGGGGGTTGGATGTTAGGAATTGAGATGAGCTGATAACAAGTCTTGACGAAAGAGGCTTTATTTTTTTTCGTTATGTTGACGTCAAAATTCTTTAAATCAAAATCTCAGAAATCAGAACTAAAACGGAAACTGCACTGATCCTGTTGATCGCATAAGGAGTACGCAAAAGACGAAAACAACACAACGTGTTCTTTGTGACCAACTTAAAAGTCTGTCGCCCTTATTAAATTCATTTATTGAAAAGTGAAACCTAAAAGAGGAAACGGAGTAAAAAAAACATCAAAGTTTGTATCGTTCAGCGCGGCCATTTTGTTGTTCTGTATTTTTACTCTGTTCCACAGTGTAATGCCGACAGGAGGATTATAAATCAAGAAGAAAAAGAAGTTCAGCGATCAAAAATGTTTCAGAAATTGTGACAGATCACAAGTACATTTGAACATGGCTGAATTTATGTTTGCTGATTGTGACAGAATCAGAGGAATCATGAAAAAAAGAGTGATAAAACTCAGAAACTTGGGGCGGCGAGATTGCTGGAAACCTCATTTAGGCGCGCATGGATCAGTCATTTCTGAGAGCCGCACCGATGATGATTCCGTTAAGCAACCTTTTACTTTCCGTTACCTTGCGTAGTGACTGACCACTTTCCTTGTAATACTCAAACTCAACTCCATCAATACTGTACTGTACGTTGTATTTAGTCACCCATTGACCGTGATCATTCCTTCCTTGTGTAGCTAGGCCTGTTACACTTGTATAGCGACTGCGCAGGTCCACCTGGAGCCACTCATGAATTGTGTGTTGTAAAGCCACCCATCCTCCCGCTCCTGAACTTGGCAGAAGATTCAATCTAGCCCGGGTGACGCCGTGAGTGACTGAGTTCCATTGCGAGGACGCAGTTATTTGATCGTCCTGGATGTTGCCGTTTTCCATGCCAAGCGGAACTTTGCATTCTGAGTTTTTTTCGGAATATGCATGTTAGTTATTATAGACACCATCCTCATAAATCCAAACGAAATGCATAAAAAAATCTAAGCTTAACGATTGGTCAGCTTGCATTTTAAAGCACTTTAGGCAGTCTGCTTTAAAAGTTGTAATTTGCTCCTAGTGATACTGTCCTGTTTTTTGATTGGTCGTACGCGTTGTGATTACTATGAATCTGATTTAATGACACTAAACCGATGGGTGTCTCATTGTTTTGCATAAGGCGCTTTCATTTGCTTATTAAACAATGAAAATCAGTGAATCTAAGAAGGAAAGCAAAATCGTGACATTTTAACCTAAAAAGAGAGAGACTGGCCAAGAAATTAAATCTCACACATTTATTTGGGCCAAACTGTATTACTGATTTCATCCAGTTCATTTTTTATAACAAAGGTTTCTTCAATGTCAGGATTGGTGAGGCTCCATCTCCATAGCCTCTTTGTTTCGTTCAGGATTAGCTGACTTTCCATGGATTATCCACGCAAGCAAAATCAAGGTGAAAGTTAAGACATTTCAACTCCTGCTGAGATTTTCATCATCAAAGGGGACCTTTCACTAACTTTAGAGCGATTGCCTTTGGAAAGTGCTTATAATGGTTTTTGTTATCTTAGCTCGATCTTTTTTAGCTGTAAGTGTGTGATAATTCGGAGAGATCCCTTTGAGCAAAGCCCCGGGATGTATTCATGATTGATTTGTCGTTGAAACAATGCAAATGACCATAGGAGCGTGGGAAGTGTTCTATTTTGAACCTAGAATACAATACTTAATGTGACAGATACAGCTGTGTTACCTCTGTTCAATTTTTAATCACAGCTTGAAGATAAAAGAGATTCAGTCTGGAAATGATGGTTACTGCTGCTGGGGACATATCTCTCTCCATATCAGACTTACCTTGTTCTCCATTTGATCTCACAACCTGAAAAACAATTGAAGTATATCTCTTGTGACGATGCTTTACCTCTGGAATGTTTCTTTTGCATGTTTCTTTCTTTGTGAATAATGTACTTTGAACAAAGAAAGTGATCAGAGACGAAAACCTCCAATCTGTGTTGCCTTATGTCTGAAACTATTTGTATCCCTGAAAGGATCGCATATGTTTTTTTTTTTTTCTCGGATCTTGACAATACTTCTTATTTGTAAGAGTATAAATGATGCTTTTGTAGATAAAGTACACGCTTAGATTGTATGCATATTTCGATATAATTCACAAAACGATCCACAGTCTTAAGGAAATTACTTGCCTAGATTGGGTTTATGTAATTCTGAGGCCTGGCGAATTACATCCCGATCTTTTTTTAAACTTCTGTGATAGGACCTCACTTCAAAATAGTCTTTTAGTGTAATGATAGAATTTGGTCGGGCAAAATAAGCCGAGTAGCCCGGGCGCCCGATCGACGGAGAGAAACAGTGTATTATGAAATTAACTTGCCGATAGACCTCTCCTGATTTAGATAAACCAGTTCCTTTTGGAGCACAAAGATATATAGAGAGGTGATTATAAGTTTCTCGAGGATTATCATGTTTGATGATGGCCAATTTTTAGCGGAATCGTTCTGGCGGTTAATTTTTTACCACACTAATCATAAGTAAGGAAATATATAACATATCTTTCTGTTAAATAATAAAAATAATCCTACCAGAAATAGGAGAAAGAGACACGAACAAGGCCCTTTCATCTTCCGAAACCACTACTGTACGTTACGAGGCATTCCAGAGAATTAAAAATTGCAAGAAATAAATACCACCGCTCGAAAATGGCGAAAAAAGACTTCAACGCTGAATTAGAGCGAAATTTCTTAAAACAGAAGAGCCACAATCATTTTTCGCCAGATTAAACGAGTGTGCAGAAAAAACCAATAAAATTCGTCATACAGACAGACTCCCTGAGGTTGTTATCATTTCACCGGGTGTGTAAGTTATCAAGGTGACAACGTTAATGATTGTGATTGGGGCAATAGCCGATAAAAAATTCACCGTTTACCTTGCAATCACCTGTTTATAGTCTGGGCAGGTGATACCCAGACTGAATGGCGCTAATAAACCTGTTGATAACAAACTGTGAAAAAAAAGATGTGAGATCCTACAAATTTAAGTTATCACAGATTCTGACTAAAAGCCTTCAAAAAAAGTTGAAAGCTTTCGGACAGAGAGAATTTCAGTTGAAGACGACAAAATGTTAAATTTGCATAACATGTTGACGGGAAAACAAAGCCCAATAGTTGCATTTGCCCGTCTAAGCTAAATGAATGAGTGCACACCGTAATAATGGTCGGGATAACGCTATCATTTAGATGGCGCTGGCAGAACGTATTGTTAATAATTATCCGCTGGATAGAGATATATCCGTAAGATAGCTCTATCCGCCCTTAAAAAAACTGGTGTGCCTAGGTCCTGAGAAGACTTAAAGAGTCCATGGCAACAAAAGCAATCTCTTTGTTTCACTTGTACTATGATAATTTTCACGACTTGATTTTGAGCAGAAGAGTTTTCTGACAATTTGGAACTTGTACAGCTGATAGTATCAGTGAGGACAAAAACCAAATTATTTCTCAAGGCTTGCATCCCCTGGGAACAAGACTGAATGAAGACAAATTAAAATAATGAGGAGAGTTTTGTTGACCTCTCTATGAAAATTGATGATCTACACCTATAATTAGATTTTAGAGGAATAACACTAAAGTCAAAAGAGACTTTGATACTGCATATTAGGTAGTAATGGGCACCAACCTGGCTGCTATTTAAAGAAATTTATAGACGTTGTAAGAAATATACAACGTTTTTGAAAGACATGTTTCGGCATGCATATGCCATCTTCAGTCGATGAGTAGTTGGGTGTGAACAATTGAATAGTATACAAGTAGATGAATAAATTATTTACAATATGATGTGATACAAAAGCGGGTACTATTTACAACGTGACACCAAAACATCAAGGTGCGAACTAGAACGCTAGAAAAATGTTATAATGCTGTAATTTTTTGTTAAGTACAGGTTTGATCTTATTTATATAAAAAACTTCTTTGAGTTTTAAATCAATTGAGTCGTTAGCAGAATCCAGAATACTAAAACAAGAAGGCTTTTGTCGGCTATTATTCTAAAATAGCGAACCTTTAACTCCGACAACTCACTAAGCGCTTTTGCAAATCGGACCTAAATATCAAACTAGTTTTCACTTCTTTTAAAATTAAAAGCATGTTTAGTGTTAAAGATCGTACTCCTGATGCTCTAAAATCCATAGTAGTTTACCAATTTTCTTGTGCGGGATGTAATTCCTGTTATATTGGCGAAACTACTCGCCACTTTTCTACTAGGGTAAAGGAGCACACGGAAAGCGATAAAAACTTGCATATTTTTAAGCATTTCAACACATCTCCTTCTTGTAAGAACAAATGCTCCCCTTCTTGTTTAGTATTCTGGATTCTACCCCCAACCCTGCAGGAGACGGGATCTCCATTTGTTCGTCTCTATCCGAGGAAACTAGAATATCTAACCATTTCTTGATGTTATATAAAGGTAGCAAATTCTTTTAAAATATTTTAAGACCTTTATTGTTGGTCCGGCCGGGACTCGAACCCTCGACCTCCCGCACAACAGTCCAGCGCACTATCCATTGGGCTAACTGGGCGGCGGTCTCCATTTTACAGGAGACAAATCGTGTATGAATCACTCAAGAAATTTATAAGCTCTAATCCTGGAAGCTTAAACTCTCTTAAGGAATACGACTGATCACTCCTTGTGTTACGCGCTCAAATCAACCCAGATTAAACACAAGGTTGTATTTATTCTAAAACTCCGAGCACATGGTTTTTCCTTCTTTTTTTCCCGACACTCATTGCGGTTCATGAACTCAACAAAACATGTCACGCACCCTACATACTTCCCCACCAAAAATGAAAGTGTTCTTCTAAATATTACAAAACTATTTATCAGAGTTCTCTGCAGCTATACTGTAAATGTTGCTTGACATGCGCCTTGCGTGCTTTTGGTCTTTTTTTTTTAATTTTATTTTAATGTTTGGGTTTTATACGAGGTTGTATTGTTGCATGTATTGTTGCACAGATTGTGTCCTTTTCCATTTCTGCAGTACAGGTTTCCATGTATGCACTGAAATCTAGTGGTAGGCGGGGTAGTACATCCGCTTCAATGTTAGATTTGCCAGGCCGATACTTGACGTTAAAATTAAAATCTGTCAATTCTGCCACCCACCGGTGCCCTACTGCGGACAACTTAGCTGACGACAGAATGTGAGTTAGTGGATTGTTATCGGTGTAAACAGTGAAGAAGGTGGAGTAGTAAAAGTAATTACGGAACTTCTCAGTTACCGCCCATTTGAGGGCAAGGAACTCAGATTTTCCCGCGTGCATGTGATAATTTTTTCTCTGATGGAGTTAGTGTCCTGGAGGCATAACCTAGAACTCTCAGCTTCCCATCCTGTTCTTGATACAATACAGCTCTAAGTCCCTCTTGCGAGGCGTCTGTGTGAAGCACAAATGTTTTCGTAAAGTCGGGAAATGCCATCACTGGGGAAGAAGTCAGTATGTCGACCAGCATGTGAAGCCGCTTCTGATGTTCCTCTCTCCATGTTACCTTATGATTACTGGACAATAGATCAGGGCCAGCCATTACGTCGTACAGGGGCTTAGCTATGCGTGAGAAATCGTGGATGTATTGCTTGTAATAACTCAGGAACCCCAGCAGTTTACCCACCTGACTCACTGTTGCTGGTTTCTGTTTCGCAAAGTTGTGTACAGTGGCCGTGTCATCTGGGTCTAGAGAGTAGCCATCGCCGGAAACAACCCGCCCCAAATATCTAACTTGTCGTTGGAAGAACTTGCACTTTGATGGCTTTAACTTTATCTCATGTTCCTGTAGTCGACGTAGGACTTGTCGGACATCCTGAATGTGTTACTCAAAGGTCTTACTTTTCACCAAGACATCATCCAGGTAGGGAATACAAATGTTGTCACGTAAGCCGTCTAGACATTCATTCATGCACCTTTGGAATGCGGCCGGTGCATTCATTAACTCAAACGGTATTCTATTCCATTGATACAATCCCCAGGGGGTCACAAATGCAGTCAGGGGGCGGCTTTCCTCTGTCATGAAGCCTTGATGGTAGGCCTTCCCTTGGTCCAGAACTGTAAACCATTTGTTGCCGCCTAGGCCATTAAAGATATCCTGCATACGGGGAATCGGCTGCCGTTCTGGATATCTTTCCTTGTTCAATTTCCGACAATCAGTACAAAGTCGCAGACTTCCATCCTTTTTGCGAACACAGACCATGGGTGAGGAGTAAGCCGAACGGGACTTGCAGATCCAATTTCGATTAACCAAGTCTTCTAAGCACTCTTTCACTGACTTCCCCATAGAGTGGCTTGGGGATGGAGATATAGTTCTTCTGTACTCGCTAATTGTCCTTTAACTGGATATCCAGCACCGAGTTCTCCACACAGCCAACATCATCGTCGTTTCTTGCAAAGGCACCAGATTCTTGCCCTAGCATTTCGTGGACAATCAATTGTTCATCGTCTTCTAGCTGACTCAAGTCAACTGGTGGCTCCCATCCATCTTGTTCATGACCAGGATGCAAGGTAGCTTCAGAGTAAGGTTCCTCGTCTCCAAGAGAGTACTTTTGGTCGGGAGTGTTTGGAATTCTGTTCTACGCTTTAGCAAGATGTTTCTGTCTATATTGTTGTGGACCAAGATGGTCACGTGACTAGATGTTCCCGGGGTAATTTTTAGTGAGTTCCTCGCCCAATTCCAGTCCGTCTAGGAGCTCGCTGTCTTCCTTGGGCTCAAATATTACTGGCATCCCCTCTGGAACAGGTCCGAGGTGAATTTGACACTTAACTGTCGTTGCCTCTCCTTTTGGCAGCATAACATCTCTCTTTCCGACTTTAACAGCTGCAGTGCTGGTAGCCTATGTTCTTGACTGGATCAGATTGATCAGAGTACCTATGCGAGTATAATGAATTGAAGGGAATGACTGCTGAATGATGTTGCTTGCCGCTTGGGGATTTCCACCATGTTGAGTGAGAACTTCTTCTATAACATTGAAGCCAATGATCGGGTACTCTTGTTCCTTCTGTCCCACCAGTACTGGAACTGTCAGCTCATGAGTAGTTGTATCATCTCCAGCCAACTTAAACCCAACCTCAACCCAACCGTCAAATGGAATGTTTGTCCCATTCATCGCTTCCAATTTTAACTCTTCTCCTGCTCCCAACGACTCTTCAACATTTGTAAACACCTGCAGCGGTAAGTGAGTTTGTTGCCACTTCCTTGACACAACACAAACCAGGGAACCTGTATCCCATAATGCCTCCACTTCCTTTCCCTGAATTAGGTATTTTACCACGCACCTCCGTCCCACAAGTTTTGTCAGTCCGAGCTGCTGTCTTGGCGTCAGGTGGCTGGGAGACGTCGTGTTCAAATCATCGCCACTATCTCCACCTGCTTTCTGTTTCTCAAGTTCCTGTATAGCCATGCAAACTGGTTTATGCACAGTTCTGTGTTTTACTTGATATCCTTTTAAACAATATCTATTGATCTTACAAGCTCCGCAGCGGTTAAGTGGTACATGGTCTGTTCCTTGTTTTCCGCACTGCACGCAGGGGACTGTTTTTCTTGCCCGGTCACACCCTGTCTCATGGGAGTGACCTCTGGCCGTTTCCCTGAGATTCTGCAGGAGAGGGTCGGCTGAATTGGGCATTACACTCGCGTACAAAATGGCCACTCGCCCCACACCTGAAGCAATGGTTGCACGGCCATCCATTCCCACTTTGTTGGCAGGTCCTACACAGTGGAGGTTGTCTCAGAGGCTGTTGTGTAAGGGGGTTTTGAGCCCCGGGTGGGGCCCGAGCTATTTCTTTGAGTGCGGCCACTTCTGCCTTGAGCTCCCTTCGTTCTTTTGTAAGAGGTTGCTCCACCCCATTATTCTTTGTCTCCTGCTTTTCCCCTCTCTTTTGAACAGCATTTACCTTGGGGGTTAGCTGTGAACCGAGTTTCTGTGATCGCTCAAGTTCGTCACTGAAACACACATTTAATTTATCGAATAGTTCTTCATCACTTATAAATTTCTTCTCTAGGTAAGGCTTCATTTCGATCTTGATATTCTCACTCTGCAGGCCAAGGGAAAAGCTATGGACAAACATGCCATGTACTAAGGTAAGATCATATTTCAGTTCAGAGTCAGTTTCTTGAGATGCGAACAAGATCTTCTGTTTCAAATCGAGAAGGCGGATCAAGAATTCTTGAGGTTTTTCCTTTGGCTGTTGGACAGTTGAGCTCAACTGATGATATAGTTCGGTTGCTGTTCTCTCCTGATAATGAGAACGCATAATGCTCCTCAATTTGGCCAATGTTAAATCCACCTTACCCTCCAAATAACTTCTTAGGCTTAACGCCGGATTTCTCGCTTTTATTACAGCCTCTTTAATTTCATCCTCTGAATAGTCGTTCTTTAAACCACTCTCAATTTGATGTACTAGCGTGGAAAAACTCAACCGACCTTCTGCAACGCGTCGCGAATCTGGCTGAAATCTTGAAGTCGCGTTTGAAGTTTGAAATTGACACTACGGGATTTTGCCCTATTTTGACGGTCGCCTTATTATTTTCAGAAGCTTTCGGCGGTTCCGTTTTCTGTTCCGGTACAATTTTTCCCTGCATACTTAGAGACGACGACAATACTTTGAGCTTCTCATAATCTAGTTCTTCCGTTTCGAGGTATTCATTTAGAGCTCGGATAAAGACCACCCTAATCCTTTGCTCTCAGGCGGTACAGTAATGTTCAACTCACTACAAACTTCTTTAAGCCTTTCCTCGCTAGAGGAACACAGCGCGGCCTGAATTTCGATCTGCAGACTCTCGGTATCCATCATACTTCAAAAAAAATAATCTTTCGTACTCACCAATAGTGCAATCAGCCGTCCACAAAAGAAATGCGACACTTTACGTCGAAATCAGTCCGCCGTCGACAGCATTCGACCTCAACCAACTCGCGCTCGACAAATCAACCAAACGCACCAATTACTTTGTCCTTCACAACCCTTGGCGGTTCAAGAACTCAACAAAACATGTCACGCACCTTACACTTGCATTCATTTTCGGTGAAATCTGGACAAAACTTCTGAAGCTTTATTGGTAATTTTGTGGTTACAAATAAAGTAGACATAACTCCCATATAGTATATCAGTTAAGGCAAGTTGTGTACAGATAACAAAAGACTGATAATTTAAACCAGTAGTAAGCTTCTGGTAATAGGGACAAACTCTTGAATAAAAGCTTGCCACAATAAATGTCACAACCATCCATTCTGTCTATAGTACCAATTATTGGGCCAATTTAACTCACTGTACCTCAAACAGAAGAGAACATAATTAATTCCTATCATCGATCTCAAGAAATATGAAGTTTCAAGATCACGACACATACAGCAAAGTGAAATATAACTCAACTGGTTTGAAATTCATAGTGCGCTTCCACTCAAAATTCATTTCGCAGGGCAAAGCATTCTACTGAAATAAACAGGACAAAATAGAGCTGACGCTATTCGTTTCGAAAAACACGTGAACATGAAGAAAACAGCACCACTCTTACTCATGGGACAAATCCCACGCAATTTTTTTTTAGGTAAATCGACTAGTTAGACCGAAAGCTAGATAAATAAACAATAAACTGACAATAGTGAGGGATTTGGGGGCCATGTGATAGATAAGTTTTACCGAAGTTTTGCTTATAAAAATTACCACAAAAACACAGTAAAAAAAAAAAAAAATAAGCCAAAGCCGGAAATGACTGAGGAGGCAGTTTCATAACCGTTGTTTTCAAAGACATATGTCTACCTACCATGTACAACAGACTTGGAGAGCAAAAGGGCCAAAGACGGTTTTGAGTCCTGACTCGGAAAATCCACCAAAACCTCCTGAAAAATAATTCGCCGAGGATTGAAGTAAGAACAACTTAATCCTGAAGCTAGAACATTTTTTAGAGCCTTGTATCCTATATAACTGTAAATAGAACGAAAATAAGATGATATTTAAAGTGATTTGATGCTTGGAGACCACCTCAAACTTAATGCAATTCTTTACTTCGAAGTTGAAGTAAAATAAGATCAAAATCTAAATTCCCATCTTTCCCAGGATCAAATATCTCACGATCGTCTCCACATACAACTTCGTGATTCACAGAAAAAAAAAAACATCTTAAGACTAACCTTCAAGGTTTGTTGTCTCATGTACACATTTCGATTTTCAGTAAATGAAATCTCAAACTTCAAGTTTACGGGCTTTTTTTGCGTTTTGTTCACACTTTGATCATTGAAATATCCTCAACTGAAGAGTCAGCAAATACCACGAGTATCCACAGAGTAAGAAATGTTGGTAAACTTGTCATACTCCTTCATCCATATTACAAAAAGGTGTCGATAGTCCTGTTGAAACTGGTCAGTGTAAAACTGACGTAGACTGCAGACTGCAGACCGGCCGGGGGTATAATGCAGACTGAGAGCAAAATGCAGACCGGAGACTGTAGACCAGGGGTAAAATGCAGACTGAGGGTAAAATAAAATATTGATAATAAAAAGCGAGTCATGAGGATGAAATAAAGAGTGTTCGTATCCGTAAAATAATGACACGTCAGGACTCACGAAACACACAAAGGCCGCTTCACGCAGTAAAGTCACATGGTCCTAGAAACATGTCGGAAAACGAGGACGACGATCTCATGGTAATTTTCGATAATTTGCGTTAATGTATTCATTCGTTTCTTTATTCGCATAATCCGTGAAATAAGTAATGAATGAGTATTTGTTGTGTCTTTGTCAGCAGATAATGTGTGTCAAGAATGTCGAGACAAGGCGTAAACAGGTAAGTTTTATAATTATGAAGTTTACACTCGAGGCACGAGTGCACAGCGTTCTTTTGTTTGGCGCCTCTTCGATGCATTCCATTCCAGGCGTGTTAATTTGCAGCATACACGTAAAGCAGCGAGCAGTGCAAACTGATTTTTTTTTTGTCTGACATTTGTGGTCATGAGTTGAAGAGTTGTTATGGCAAGCGTGTAGGTTATGCGATTTACAGTGGCGAAAAGTATTTCGGGTGATCAAAGCGTTAACAAAGGTAAGATGCGTAGAATTACGATTAGTTTGGGCGCTTGTGGGAAACTTGGTTCAACAAAATGGGGAGTTCAAGAACTCGAGGTTGATAATGTGTTTGACTAAGGCGAATAAACACCTTTTGGTTTGAGTTTTCGGGATTTTGAAAATATAAATTACGGGTACGCGTAGGAACACTCCCAAGTCTTGTTTTTTATTATTAATATTTTATTTTACCCTCAGTCTTCATTTTCCCTGGTCTGCAGTCTGCAGTCTGCAATTTACCCTTAGTCTGCATTTTACCCCCGGTCTGCAGTCTGCAGTCTGCGTCTTACACTGACCGCAGTTGAAACCCCGCAGAAACGCGTCGAAAACATCAAAATGGCGCCGAACGAGTCTTTAATACACTTTCATTGCACATTCATATTCACAGCCTGTGAGACCTTGGCAACGAAATTAAAAAATTCGCTTCGATCAGCACTTCCGCCTATTGAACTCAGTTCGATGGGTGACGCTATATCGAAGGCGTTCGTCGAGGGTCAAACACACAAGTTTATAGTACAGCGGTTAAATTTGAAATACATCGTGTAAGCTATAGTAAGTGTTCCCCACGAAAAGTTCAAACCCGAAGTGCGTAAAATCGTACTGAACAAAGGATGAAGATATACAAAAACGAATGAAATTTTTTTCAGTATGTTTGAGCTATTTACAAGGTTATCAATGCGCCAATAAACCTAACAGTCACGTTTGAATTTTGGACTGTAACTTCGACTCTTAAGAGTAAATTTTGAGGAAGATTCTCCTTGCAGCGTTGAGTCAATTTTTAATTTACGTAACGCGAAAAACTTGTCAACACTTAAGCGTCAAATAATTCGTGAAATAACAGGAATTTCAGGACTTGTACACAGCCTAGCTTAGTCTTAACCCAGCCCCACACTGGGAAGAATATTCTCCACCATCAATTTACGTCACTAATCCGCAACGATGTTGTGAAATTAACCGCAAGGGCAGACAAAGCAGCTGGAGAGAGTCTGAGAAATCCACTTTGATGCAACTTGCGTGGAAGTACTGGCCACAACTGTCGCATCCCGGCCGATCTTCTCCATCGTCGTCATGGCACACCGTGATGCAGGCGATGATATTTCTCCTACAGCGGACAGAACAAGTATTTCATTGCAATTCACTTAAGTATGTCCTCTTTCTTATTGGGTGAGGTCTCATACTTTGACTCTTAACTCTATATCAGGATCAAACCCAATGCTTGGCAAGATTAAAGGATATGCAGTTTGGAAACAAGCTATGACTTAGGTTACTTACTCGTGGATGTCATCGTAACAGCAGCCAAACACCATAGACGTTATTAGTGCACGTTCTGTTCCTATGTCAAAAGCTGCATATACGGAGGACTCTTCGCACAAACATCTAGCAAACTGAAAGAAACGATCGAAAACAACAATCAATCATTTGGAAAAATGAGTGAAGAATATGCAATATTCCGTTAAATTCCTTTTAAGGCAGAAATAATATCATTGACTGCAACCATCGTCTTGTGTACAAACCGCGCAAACTTTAAAACACGTTCTCTAGTGATACTTGCGAAAGTATTCAGTATAATTTCCGGTAAGATTTTCGCGGACAATCTGATCGATTTCTCTTACATTGTGTGCTGAGACTGAAACTTTTCACCTCAAGCAAATCTCTGTCGCACGATCCAAACAAGCATAGCGAGCAACTGAGCTACTAGTACATGTCCGTGTTAAAACAAACGAAAGGACTCTAAAGCACACTTCACTCTGATTGGGCAGAAAAACACAAAGATTTTCTGGCACCAATCAGATGGCAGAACGACTGCGACCGTTTGGAACCAGTCTTGTAAGACAATGTCCCCAGGGGCTCTTCATGCCCCAACTTGAAATCGACTCAGCCCCTGGGTCTCCGAGGATGTGTGATGTCTAAAGTTTAATGCAGCAACTGCATGTCACGTTTCGAAAATCACGCAATGTTACGTGACGCTCCGACCGATACTTTTAATTTACAGTATGATCCGCTGGAGAAATGAGGCTTGGCCGCAATCGAGGGAGTTTTCTTCGTGGAACATTGACTGGCAAGAGTACCATATCACCCCATACATTAATTATGCATTCAGACTAGTAGACTTTGTTTTTTAAGTTTTGTCGTGAAAGACAAAGAAGTGGAATGCACAATTAATGTATGGGGTTATATAGTACTCTTTCCACATTGACTTCTCGGAAAATTGTTCACATGAAAGACAATTCCGTTCATCGGGCTCCTCGTCTATTTTTGCACAACACCGAAAGGAAGAAAGTCGCGGATTACTTTAATTTCGCTTGGCAATTTTTAGCAACTCTACTACACCTGAAAAAAGGAAATACTCACGTGCAAGGAGTTAAGATATAACTTATTAACTTTTACTATTTTTATCATCCAATTACAGGTCGGAGCCATTCCTGTATTTAGTCGCTCCAATTGGAGCGACTAAATACAGGAATGGCTCCAGTCTCTGATCGTTCGCCTGAACTGAGCCCAGACTGACCAATGGAGTTTAGTCAGAGAAATTTGTCAGCGGATAACTTAGGCATCGCCGGATTACCGCTGAACGACCTCGTAGAACAAGAAAGGCCCTCCCTCGTTATGTAAGTAACCATTTCTTGGGCAAGAGTGCCATATAACCCCATACATTAATTATGCATTCAGTCTTTGTTCAATGAAAAGAATGGCGATAACAATAGAACTCCGCAGAGACTAGTAGTCTTTGTTTTTCAAAATTTAGATTTTTTTTCTAAGTCTTTTTTGAAACAGGGGTAAATTCGGCGCGTTTTGGCTTTGCAAAACGAGAAATTTAAGGCATTTTCGAGAGGTTTTAAATTTTGAAATATAATTTAATGTTCAGTTTGGCTTTGAAAGCGTAAAGTTGGCCGGAAAATAACATTAAGTCTACGGTCAGGCTTTGAAGTTTGTCAATGAAGTTTGACAATGCAAAGTTTAAATAAATGTTGTGTCTTACCTGTTCTTGTGGTTTTAGTTGATTCTCTCATTATCCTTTCGTGTCCTAGTGATGAAAATTGTTCATGAGGGCCGGTGCATACAGCGATGCAAAGAAACCTTTGTATTTAGTCTTTCTGGACTTCATAAAGTTGGGCGATATGTTCGATAATGTTTCCAAAAGGATCGTTTCCGTAGTGCTGACGCCACATATATTCTTGTAAGTAGCCATCGAAAAGTCCTTTGGATGTTCCTGTTTGGGGCAAACCTCGCTTGATTCCCCACCATGTATTTTCGATGTCCTGTGTGTGCGCACCGGTGTCTGGGTCAACGAAGTTTAGGCTGTGGTTTACTGTGAGATGATCATAGCCCTCGTCATTTAGGCAATTGTAAGCTCTCCATAAGTCGTTCATCACGCTTGTCCCCGGCAATATTTGAGCGCGTATGATGGGCAAAAGTGTATCTTTGTCCCTGCGCTCTACCGGAACAAGGAAGCAAACGTTGGTTTGTCGGCAAATTCCACCGAATACCCACTTTCCTTCGATGGCGCGACCTCGGTGATACTGCATCTTGCCAAACTTGGACTCATCAATCTCTACAGTTTTACCACGTCCACCAATAGGCCCCGCATGATGATTCATGATTCTGTTGGCACAAACCTCTCGGCAATAGTTATACCAATCTACCACCGTTTCTTTTGACGTAGTTTCGTCGTCAAGTGAGGTCTTGTGCACTGCTTTAGCATTTGTAAATTTGTGCGCCCAGGCGTAGGTTAGGGCTAATACTTTTTCGATGGAGACTCTGCTACCAGAAAACCATGAATTCCGGCGCTTTGAAGCCATTCCATCGCAACCCTTTTTTGAACATCGCCACTCGTACCCATCTCGCGATGAAGCACGTCGCGTCCAGCTAAGTTCATTGATGCACCCAGCTCGAGCACATTTTACCGACGTCGCAAGCAGGTTGTGTTCCTTACACCACTGTATGCACCGGTCGTGATCCGATAATATTCGAGAAAGTCGAATAAAATTCATTCTCTCCATCTCCGAGTTGTTGTTGTCCTTTCTATCTTCTTCTTTCGTTGATTTTATTAGAAAGAGGTATGAATAAATTTTGTTTTCTATGTGGTATTTGGCCAATCGTAGAGAAGAAGAAATGCATTCTTTAGTGCAAAGGGGACCTTTGGTGCATTATATCAATGCACATATTGTTACGAAAATTTTTTTACTGAAAGGTAAAAGAAAAAGTAGCTTTTGAAGAGGAACTCCTAACTGGTTTGCGTAGCATAGTGGTAAGGCTATGGTTTGATAATGGTCTGATAATAACGCGTTGTCTGAGGAGTGATGGTTCAAGGCTCAGCAGAACTGCCAAGAAGGTAAAAAGGAAAGAAAAGAGAAGGAAAAAAAAAAAAAAGGAGAAGTCATTGGGAACAAATGGGAGAAGGAAGAAGAACGTGAGAAAGGAATGGAGACGAAAAAGCCGCTTTCAATCAATTCCTCTTTTATTGAAGCAGTAAGTACTTATTAGTAATGTATATATGCTAAACCCTATAATGGAATAAGTCATTGTCTTAAAAACAATGGGGTACATACATAATTAATGGTATTGAATGCATAATTCATGTATGGGGTTATATGGTACTCTTTCCCCAATTTTTCGTATTTTTTTCTTGGGAGTCAAGTGATCTGGCCATCAAGAGAAGATGTCAATAGCTATATGCCAGAAGGTTTCAAAAGGCTTTATGCAAAAACGCGTGTTATATTAGATTGTACTGAGATTTTGGTGCAAACACCAACCTCACTGCTACTTCAGTCACAACTTTATTCTACTTATAAAAGTAATACTACACTAAAAGGTTTAATAAGTATTACCCCTTATGGAGTTATTAGTTTTGTTTCTAGCCTCAACACTGGAGGAATAAGTGGTAAGGGAATCACAAGGTGCAGTGGAATTCTAGATTTGTTAGAGCCTGGGGACTCGGTCATGGCCGAAAAATGGTTTGACATTGAAGATTTGCTGAGGGAGAAGGGGGTGGAGCTAAATATCCCTCCGTTTCTAGAAAGTCTGGAACAATTCTCTTCCCAGGATGTTCAGAAAACAAGGACAACAGCAAGTTTGAGAATACATGTTGAAAGAGCAATAAGGAGGGTCAAAGGATACCACTTTTTTGATTCTGATGTGCCATCGTCTACATTAGGCTCAGTCAATCAGTCATAGACTATGGCCTGCCTCCTTACAAATTTCCAGGGCCCACTAATCTTATCTAATAGTAACAATGAGCCATAATGAAGTTATTGTGTTATTTATATCTTATTGGGAATGTTTATACTTTACCTAAACAAAAAAATAATGGTCATTGAACTGAGTGGAGTGCAACTTGATCTCATATCAAACACAAGTCAACAAAATAAAATTATGGCGTAGTAGGAGTGTGATATGAAATCAAAAATTAGATATCAGACTGAAATTGTACGACACTGAACATTTTCTGGATTTATGTAAATGAAGCTTCACTTTGTTCACTTTAGAGAGTAGTAGCAATGTCAAACATAGGAAATAAAATTTGAAAAATATTTCATTTTGTGTACATTATTTGCTCTAATCTGATTGGCAAACTGTATACAATGCTGCAATATGATTGGTCATCTAAATGTAGTGTTGAATTTTGTTTTGCTAACAAAAAGATGCGATTCAGACTGAAAATAGTGGGATTCATGCTCAAATCATACAATTTGAACCAATCAAATTCCAGGATTTGCTGGTGATTTCAAAATGGATATAATAAATTGGAATATCTGGTAAGTATAAATTACAGAGCAACCTGTGTTTTGTTTGAGAAGTCAATATTCATCATGTATGATGGAAGGGTGCAGTAAAAATCAGTGTGGTCAAAAATATGTAAAAATATCCATAGGGAAACAGGAACATTTTTATATTAAAGTTGGGAGTTGTTAAGCAGGAGTTTCATTAAGGGCCAGGCACCGGGCAAATTGACCGGTTGTGAGGACAGTTTTGCCCACCTGATTTGATGGTCTGGAGTAAAGTTTATCTTATAAAGAAGTTCAGTTCAAAGAGTTTTGCCCGCCTGTGAAAACCAGTTGCCCTCCTGCAGAAAACATTAATGAAACCCCTGTGTTAAGTTTTTAGCCTTTCTTGGTGTAGGGGTTTTAATCTTTGAAGATGATAAATGATGATCAGCTAGTTTGTTGTCAATTAAAATTTAAATAAGCTGCCCCATTCCCTCTGCCATACTTTGTGAACACAGTCTTAATGTAAAAAGTAATTGAAGAAAAAACTATTCACTTTGTCCTTTGCTTCCTGGAAGAACACTGGATCAAAATTACTAGAGCAAAAAAACAAATTTTCATCAATGTAACTAAAAAAAACACACTATTCCAATCCTGTGAGTCCAAGCTGGCACTGAATCTGGTAGTAATGAATGTCTGTTGTCTTCAGTACTGGTTGGTGTTCTGGTCCTTAGTTAGATGTCTGACATCGTCAAATGAAGTTTCACCTTCTTTGACAACTTTTATTTCTAATAAGCCAAATGGATTCTGACCATTATTTACTGCATCAAAATCATAAACTTTTCTGTCTGGACTACAACCTAGTCATGCGCATTTGATCATCTTTTGCCCGGCCAGGTAAGCGGTGTAACTTTAATTCAGGATGATGTCTAGAATCCCCGTTACACAAGGGAACACAACAATGGTACGAAGATTTCTTCTTCGGGTCTGATGGCTCGTCGGTAGTTTCGAAATCTACAGTGAATTGTAGCCTTGCGTTTAGTCTCAATGTAAGACGCATAACTACTCTCATAATGTCGTAAGAAATCGGGCGTAAAATGCCGTAAACGACGCCTGGAAGCAACAGGAAATCAACCATGCGAACGTCTCAAAATCAAAAATTAAACGAGACATACCTTAAGTCGATGTTTGATTGGGATTCTGCCGAGTCATCAGTAGCACAAGAAGTCACGTGAGAAAGCACCAGCCGCTCAAGTGGTCAGTCTTTAAAGCCTTGAGTGTGCTAATCAGGTGAATAGTAGCACAAAAAGTGTGGGCGGGTATAAATACCTCTACAGGGTATGGGCGTGACTTCTTGTGCTACTAATGACTCGGCAGAATCCCAATCAAACATCGACTTAAAGTAAGTCTCGTTTAATTTTTGATTCTGCCTCGTCATCATACGCACTACGAAGTCACGTGAGATTTCAAAGCAACTGATAGCACACGCTATAATCAGAAGAAGCTCTTTAATACTAATTTAACTTAGGCTGAGTACCCTGTTAGTAAACGAGGAACCTTGTTCAATCTCCCTATCATAAAACCGAGCGAAAGTGGCTGGTGAACTCCACCCAGCAGTTTGCATTATCTCAGCAAGGGAGGCATTGTTGACCTTAGCCTTGGAGGCTGCAGCTGAGCGGGTACTATGAGGCTTGTAAACATTAATACTTATGCCAGCCTTCAACATCATTTGCTGGATCCAGCGTCTTATTGTGTCTCTGCTGGCTCTCTTATGTGGTTTCTGATGAGTTATGAGCAAATGAGATTCACTGCCACGTAGTGACTTAATCTTATCAAGGTATACTGAACAAGCATTGACTACACAAACGTTGCGGTCATGTGGGTATGCATATAACTTAACAACTAATTCAGAGGTTGATCTGCCAGGTTTGCTTTGTTTTAAATTACTATCAAGCAGAAACGTATAAGCAGTCTCCTCTTGTACCATGTTCAGAGTGTCTAAAAAGTGCAATGACTGCCCTCTCTGGGCTGTGGTTAAAGCAACTAACATCACGAGTTTCAATGTCAAGTCCTTAAGAGAGAGTTCTTGGGAGTTGCCCATAGTGCCAATGTACTGGAGTACCAAGTTGACATCCCAAGTTTTGCTATAACGAGGAAGAGGGGGCCTACTTTGGAAGACGCCCTTCATGAACCTCTTGACATCAGGGTGCCCACCAAAGGTATGGTGAACTGAGTCAGGACTGTCTAAAATAGCAGACAGGGCACATCTTGCAGAGTTTATACCGCTGTAGCTCAATCCTTCATCATAAAGGGTTGTCAAAAATTCCACAGCCAAACCTATAGTAGGGCAAATAGGATCTGCTTGCCTTTTAGTGCAGAAGAAAAGCCATTTCCTGATGTGGGCATCATACTGTTTCTGGGATGACTGGCGCCAGGATTGCAAGACAATGTTGGTTGCTCTTTCAGAAAAGCCTCTGTTTTTGTAGAGTCTCCGCATAAATGACATGCTAACAGATTCAACTTTTTCCTCAGTGGGTGAAGTTTCCGGCACCCTGGTAGTGTTAGGAGTGTTGCCCTGGGTGTGATGATCAGTGGAGGAGCCACAAGTAGTCGCATCAGTTTGGGATACCAGCTTTGGCATGTCCAGAAGGGCACCACCAGTATTCCCTCTGCTTTGTTTGCTTGAATTTTTTCCAGACATTTCCCAATCAGACTAAATGGAGGGAAAGCATAAAAGAAGAAAGTATTCCAGTTGGCAGAGAATGCATCAACAAACAGTGCATCTGGATCAGACCTCCAGGAGGCATAGACTGTACATTGTTTATTTAAGCGAGATGCAAACAAATCAATGCTTGGCTGACCAAGTCGCTTGGTTATTGACTGGTATATTTTTGACTCTAACTTCCATTCAGTATGGTCATTAAAGTGCCTAGATTCTCTATCTGCTTCAGTGTTTTCACATCCTGGCAGATGTGAGGCACTTAACCAAATGTTATGTTCAACACAATAATCCCATATGTGTTTTGTGACTGAGTTGCAGTCGGGGGACTTTGAGCCACCCATATTGTTGATATAACAAACTGCGGTGGTATTATCATATTGAACCCGAATGTGCAAATTAGCACATTCTCCACATAAAGCCTTTAACGTTAAGAGTACAGCCAATAATTCTAGATAGTTAATGTGATGGGGTGCTTCCTGTTGGTTCCACCTTCCCCCTGTTCTCTGGTCTCCCCTCACACCTCTCCAGCCATGGGTAGAGGCATCAGTTTGAATGAGGAGCTCTGGTTCACCATGAGAAATAAGTTTGTTTGAGGTGTCCACATTAGTTATCCACCAATTGAGTTCTGCCCTAGAACTGGGGGAGAGGGTCATTGAAGACCCAAAGTTGCCTTTGTTTTCTCTCAAGGCATTAGATTTATCTCTTTCAAGACTGCGTTAGTGTAAAGGGCCAAGTTCTACCCCTGGCAAACTTGACACTAGCCGCCAAATGACCTCTGCCTCTTGTTGGACTGTGCAGTTCTCTTTGTTAACTAGGTTGAGACAGGCATTTTTCAGTTTCTCCTTTCGGCTGTCAGTAAGCTGCACAGTCATTGTGATTGAGTTAAGTACAAATCCCAGGCATGTCAAGACCTGAGATGGTACAAGCACTGATTTTTCTTCGTGAATAGGAAACCCAAGTTCCCTGAGCAACATAACAGTTTCTGGTACATTTTCATAACATTTCCCGTATGAGGCTCCTTGAAGGTAGCAATCATCTATGTACGAGGAAGACAAATAACCTTTTTGCCTGAGTACATTAAACACTGGTTTTAACAGTTTAGTAAAAATTCTAGGGGCGGATGCCAACCCATTTGGTAGGCAGGTATATTGATACAATTTGTCCCGCCACATGAATTTCAAGTATTTTTGATGTTCTATGGCAATTGGCACTGTATAGTATGCATCTCTTATATCAACAGATGCCATAAAACATCCTTGGGTCATTAGATCTGTCACTGTCTTGGTTGAGTCCATCTTGAAGTGCCGGTAAACAATGACCTGGTTTAACTCCTTTAAATTTAGGATCATCCTGTAGTCCACTCCATTCTTTTTGAGTCTAAGGAAAATGGATGATACAAATTCTCCCTGAGAGTGAGGAGACTTCACAATTACACCTTTATTAAGGAGTTTAACAATTTCAGAATCTATAATAGCAGATTCGGTATCATTGAATTTAATGACCTTATAACCCAGTTCCTGTACTGGGGATACATCATCTACGAACTCTAAATGACAGTGCTCAACCCAATCTAAAACTTCTGGGTCGTCAGTTATATCTCTCCATGCTGGGACAAATTGTTGCAATCTACCAGCTCGAAAATAACTTGTGCTATAGCTTACCTCATTTAAGGGGTTTTCTGGCCCTATTTGTTTGGCCTCCTCCCCTCGTCCTTTTTGTTGTAAGGGGGGCCGGGCCTTTTCCAGTTTAAATGTTTATTGATCTGAGTGCCTGGACCACGCGAGGAGTACTTGTAGCCAAATCCTTTGGACTTTGCGTGTTTGTAACCTCTGTATCCATTGCTTTTGTGGCCTTCCACTTTGCTGACCTTGGTCGCTTCCGCGAGATCTTTCAGTTGTTTAGACAAATCGGCATCATTGCCAAACAAGAAGTCTGTGAATGGGACCGAGCTGGAGCACAAATGCTTGTAGTCTTCGCTTAGCTCGGGCTTGATGTTCTCCCGGCGCCGCATGTTTAACTCGAAATTAGCGGCACCTATCACAGCAATGGCATCAGTGGCCGCTCTTATTAAATCAGGGGCATCCAAGGCATCTTTGGGAATTTTATCCCGTGCCTGCACAAGTTTCTCAGCCATAGAAACTATAGGAATGAGCCCTTTGACAAGGTTGGATTGCACTCGTTGCAACTTGATATCAGCAGACCTCGTGTCTGGTTTAAGTTTATCCTAAATGAGATGGTTGACCTTCGTGCTGGTGAGACATTCACAGTTTTCTGGCGTATTATAGCGATTCTGTGTCGCCGTCAGAACTTCGTCCGTAAGCTTTTCTCTCATTAAGCCATGGACAATTTTGGCGATCTGCTCATTTATAGCAGGAGCCTTCTTTTGATCAAGTTTGAGATCGTTCGCAATGCCTGACAGTAGGTCAATTTCCCCATCAGGAACATCACGCTGAGATTCAGAGCTCTGATTTATCAGAGTGTTAATGCTCTGCTCAGTTGTTTGAGAACTTGTAGGCTTTTTAGCCCCACTATTTGACACTACGGACCCAGATTGCTGGTTTTTGTCCGACTGCTGTGTGGATCGTTGGTCCATGTAGGCGGCTATTTCTAGCTGTTCTTCAGTTTCAGCATTTTCCTCTAAAGAACCTTCCTCGATTTCGAGGTGGTCAATGGTGTCCTTCATCTGACCGAGGGATTCAGTCATGGTAAACTTCAGTGAAGTGATGGAAGAAACTAGCAGCTCGCTCATGGAACTGATGGCCGCGACGATGGCCGACTCGCTGTTGCTTGGCGCAGCGCCATTTTCAGCAAGTTGAGATTCTGTAATTTTTAGCTCTATTGACGATTTTTTTTGTTTTGCTTCCAGTTTGGTACGTAGACACCTTCTAATGTACCTCACGGCTAAATTGAGAAATTTTTCGAATTAACTGTTCTAACACCGCGCCGGTTTTTTGTGCTGACCGACTCGAGCAAGGCGGGTAGTGCACTGACCACTTGAGCGGCTGGTGCTTTCTCACGTGACTTCGTAGTGCGTATGACGAGGCAGAATCCGTGTTTCTGCAGCAAAACCTGGCGCATGCGTATACGTTATTCTGCTCTGTCGCGTCACCCCAGTTCGATTGGGACCATGGCGTCCGTTCGAGAGGAAAATCGCATAAGTCCTTACAGAAAACTGCTCATAGATCTGTCGATGGATCTGTCTAGAAAAGATCTGGAGAGGTTAATTTATGCTGTAGGGGATCGTCTTCCCAGGAGAATGTCAGAAAATATGGAAAGTGGCTTGAAGTTATTTGAAGCTCTCGAACAAGATGTACATATTAGTCCACTGGACCTGACCCTGCTGCAGGATGGGCTTAATACAATTGGTAGAGTGGATCTTGCACAAAGAATTCAGGTTTTCTCAAGTAAACTGGACGGAGTAGACACCGATGGTAATTTTTAGCTGTTCTGTTTTTGACTTGTTTTGACAGAAGAGATATATCTTATTAGACGTTTTGTGTAGTATCGCTGAGTATTTTTACAAGTTAATTGTGCCGTATTATGACAAGCCCGTAGGGCGAGTCAAAATACAAATAACGAGTAAAAATACTCAGCGATACTACACAACAAAACGTCTGATAAGTTATTTATTATCCAACACGCCAAACTGTTATTTCAGTGCGGGTGAATTCCGCGGGTATTTATTTACGGGGAGTGCGTGACAGAATTATGCAAAGCGGAACGGAATTCGCGCGTTGTTGTGTTGCTGTTTCTATTTTCGGCTAAACTTCAGAATACCCGGCCACTGAAAAATCATTCATCAAATCCTGCTACCGCAGTACCGCAGTCGACATACTTTACCTAATATCTGCATTATATTAAACATAGTAGTAAGTGTTGAGGTTCGTCTCTCGATACGAACGGATGCCGACGATATTAAACATCACAGAATATTCCGCTTGCATCGTACGAGTTGGTGTTCATCTTGTTCTTCCTTGCTACCGTAGTCCCGCAATTTAGGACTAGATGGTTCACGAGGTCCACGTAAGTTATCGATGAAAAATCGCTAACATTTGACGATCATTCCTTATTTGCGATCTCAAACGGATCAATGTTGTCTGTACAAGCTATTTTTTGCAAATATTTCTCTTTATCGAGCGGATCGAGCGTTGAAAAGTAAGTTTTTTTCGCAGACATGGTCAGAATCGCTTGTTAACAATGGAAGACCTGACCTTCAAGATGGCGGCCAACATGGTTGCTACAGGATACGTGACGTTAGGGTTAAGGTTTTGGGTTAGGTTTTAGGCTTTTAACGTATTTCTTTTAGCGTATTTCTTTCTATGTATTTCTTATTTTCTTATTTTTAGCGTATTTCTTTTAACGTATTTCTTTTAGCATTTCTTTTTACGGTTTTAGCGTATGGCAATTAGTTTAGAGCTCACTTTATTACTTATTCAAGGACTGCGGTACTGCGGACCGCGGTAGCAGTTCATTTATCACCTTAGTTTAATACTTATTCATCCACGGCGGGAGTGTGGACCGCAGTAGCACGTCAGTTTAAAAACTAGTTAATTCTCCTTTTTCACATTACCCAAAATACCTTGCACTTTGGGGGGTAACTTTGGAGCCCTAGTTACAAGCAAAATGGCGGCTCCAACCAAACAAACGGATTTAAAGCTACCAAACTGTTATAAAGATGCTTCTAAACTCACGAAACCAAAGCTTAAGGAAGTTTGTAGAGCTCTCTCTGTAGATTTTGAGTAAAATATCGGGAAGAAAGCGCTCGTAAACATTGTTTGCAACGCTTTAAATCTGTCAACATCATCCACGACCGCTACAAAGACCGAGAATCAGTCAGCTTGCTGGACTTTACCAACCATAGCTTATCTACAGAAGCAAAAAGAATGGAAGAAAGACTTAACAGGCATACCAATGCTCATGGATGAGTCAATGGTCAAGTCATATTTAATTGGAGTTGGTTATGACGGGCAAACTGTGTATAAGACACTTCGTGCATGGGAGCACAAGCAAGATGTACATTCTGTCAAGTAAGTCTGTGTTTTATGTTTGATTATAAAACATTGCAACTACGCTTCAAGTAAGACATAATAGCATGTCTGAGAAAATAAACCTGTCTTCAAAGTTAAATTGCAACATTTTAGATAAGTTGAAACTTTGTCTTTATTCTGTCTCATTATAGTTTTGACCTTTCCTTTACTGTTTTGTGCTTTAGAGTTCATTTGCTGCCCGATTTCCCAAGTCTTTGGGCTCTTAGAGGAATCTGCAACCTGTCATTCTTAACTGATCAGGAGGAAAGCAAAGTGATATACGTTGTACTGGAAACCCAATCAAGCAAACCAGTGTTTTGTCAATGCACATGCACAATTGGGTAAGCTGGCTGTATTTATTTAAAAAAATGTCAAATGAAACTGATTACTTAAATGTAGCATTTTGTTTTCTAGGTTGAGAGGGGACTGTAGCCATGTGGGAGCTATTCTCTTTACCCTGTGTGATGTAGTAGCTGAGGGAAAACAGCATCTTCCACCTGACCCCACCTGTACTGATCTGCCTTGTTCATGGTCAGATCCTAAAGGTATCCTGAAAATTAACTTTATAATATTGTGGATTATTATTCTATTATATGTCGGGATTTATTTTCTATTTTTCAAATGCATTTCTCTTTTGCCCATTTTACAGGTGCCAAAGTTGAACCTGTCATTGTAGAGGATATCAACTTTTATAAGGCCAAAGTAGGTAAAGAACCACCCACAAAGAAATTCCATCCATCCCCTTCTGTAACAGCAAGTTTCTATGGAACCACACAGCATGATAAAAGGACCATGGATGAATTAAAAATAAACTTAAAGAGAGACCTTTTCTATGCAAATCATGGAAACCCCATGCCACCTATATTCTACATATTAGCCCAAAAAGATATTCTACCCCAATCACCATTACAGCAAGAATTACCTGATTTCTTGCCAGCTGATGATCCACATTTGGCGTACAGTTTTAATGTGGACATTGAAGACATCACTGCGCATGAGAATGTTAGAGCAATAGTAAGCCCTATCAAGTCAAATCCAGCTTCACTACATGACATCACTTCAAAAGCTGATGCAATTATTGACAAGCTAAGAGTACAAGATGATGATATCAAGAAGATCGAAAAGGCTACAAGGGATCAATCAAATTGTAAACAATGGTTTGTAGAAAGAACCCCTAGAATTACAGCTTCACAATGTAAACGAGCTCTCATGAAAGAGACAACTAGTCCCACCAAAGCTGTGAGTGAAATCCTTGGCTATAACAACAAGATTCAAACTGGACACATGAGAGATGGCATTTGTTCTGAAGGGGAAATCATTGAACAATATATGAAAATAACAAATAACAAAGTACAAAAATCTGGCTTTTTTGTGTCAAAAACTCATCCCTTCCTAGGAGCCTCTCCCGATGGATTGATAGATGATGATGGATCTATTGAGGTGAAGAAAATCCACCCACATCACAATGAGACATTGGAAGCAGCATTGAAAAGACTACACATTGTCAAAGATGTAGATGGATGTTTAATTGTTAATGAAAACCATAAATATTACTATCAGTTGCAACAGCAGCTGTTTTGCACTGGTCGAAGATGGACTGACTTTGTGGCTTCTGATGGCACTCATTTGTTTGTTAGAAGAGTGGATTTTAATGAGGATTTCTGGAATATTAATTTACCAAAACTCGAGAAGTTTTTTTACAACATACTTTTGTTAGAGTTAGCTTATCCCAGAGTGAAATATGGCATTGAAAGAATAGGTAAACTGGGAATTGAATTTTCTACTCTTGCTTCATTGAGACAAATTTAAAATTGTAAAGTTAAGACTGTCACAGTATCTGCTTACATTAGTGTTAAGATAATAGGATTGCTTTTGTATAACAACAACAGATGTCTTAATTTTTGACCTCATTGGGTTTTAATTTCCAGAAAAAATCTAATCAGATGATTGGATTACTTTTTGAGTAATCATATTGACTATCAAAATATGTTGATTATAAAAATGTTAATTGTGAAAATATTGAGGGGCCACAGCCAGGATGAAACAGGGTTGAAATTTGAAGTCTTCGTCATTTTAGCCAGAGATTGTTCCTTAAATTTGAAAAATGTTAATGTTCAAATTACAGCTGATAAACTGCCCGTTTAGTATACAAATATTGTTTGTAGTGAATCAGATACTTTCCTCTTACTGTCTTAAGATAGGTGCTTGAAAGTTAACCAGATATGCACACACAGTAAAAATTTGTTCAGCTAAATGAGCCATTGAGAGTGGAATTGGTTTACACAGGATCTGAAAAGTTTTGATTCGTTGGATAGCTCTCTCAACGTGTATTCTTGCCTCTGCAATCTTCTCTGAGTGCTTTCCCTCGTGTTTTTTTAGTTGTGATCTACCTGTTCCTTTAAAATCTGGAATAGTAACCTTCACTCCTTTTTCTTCCATTGCTTCATTGATATCAAATCCTCTGTCAGCCATTAATTCATCCCCTGCCTTTAGGGTAGCAATAAATTCTGCACTGCTTGCTGTGATGTGTTTGTCTGATGTCCTGCCTCCCCATGCTCGAGACACATAAACAATTGCTCCATGTGCATTTATTGCCACTAGAAACTTAAAGGTTGTATGACTCTTGTAATTTGAGTATACTTCTTTGCAGGCCTTTAATGAGGAGGGTTTCTGGGTAAAGATTTCAGTGCAATCCACAATAACTTTGAGGTCAGGGAATGATGAGAACTGATTTGCCTTTCCACATTCCTCATAGTCAGGCATTTGGCAGAGATCTTTTAAGTGGAAATACAGCAGATTAATCCATGCAGAAAAATTTTTGCTGACACTTGCTTCACTGATTCCAAATCTCAATGCCAGATCTGGCAGTGTAAGTCCTACTCTTAATCTAACAGCGACCATGAACAACTCCTCCTCCAATGGCAGCTTGGATGATGGCCCTGGTTTGTTTCCTAACTGACAGTCACGTAAAGCCATTTCAGATCCTCTCCAACATTTTTTTTTTGTCTACACTGTTACGTGTTCGAATGTTTTGAGGAAAGTTTGTTCGGCACTAAACTGAACGCAGGGTTGTCGGAACAACAACAAGAAGATTTATTCGAAAATGAACGTAATTTCCACAAGTTAGAACTCTAAGCAACTCGTACTCGACAAACTTACACGGCCTCCGCCAACTTGAATAAATACAGCTCTTGTCACGCTCGACTAAACACGGCTAACTCCAACTCTGTTCGCTTGTGAAAGATTAGTTAAAAACTTCGCTAGGACTCGTCTACTTATATACTCTTACAATAGGCTTCTAGAATTCTCTAAATTAGTAATAGTTCTAATTATAGAAGGATTACAAAATACACCGATTTAGAAACGCTCACGTACGAACCTAAAAATAAACAAACAACGAACTCTCGCGAAGCCTCTAGAATGTAGCGCTAGTCACGCAATACTATTTTTCGTAACATAACCCCCTTCTAGAAGAAATTTCCTAAATTTATCCTAAGTAAGAAAAATTGCGAAATAAGGTGCAGTTCAATGTTAGCAAACTTAATCCTCTACACGACTCAAGTAATCTGCTCCAACGTTCTCTGAGCCTTTAATGGCTTCAACTCTGAATGAATAGCTTTGCAAAAACATAGCCCAACGCATAAGGCGTCCGTTGTTAAACTTAGCACTGTTCATATACTTTAAGGGTTCATGGTCCGTCTGAAGAACAAAAGAAACTCCGTACAGATAAAGATGAAATCTCTTGATACTCCATACAATTGCTAGACATTCCTTCTCAATTGTAGAATAGTTCCTTTCTGCACCTGTCAATTTCTTGCTTGCGTAGCAAACAGGGAATAACTTCTCATCATGTTTCTGCATTAATACTGCACCGATTCCACTGTTGGAGGCGTCCGTCCTTAAGAAATAGGTTTTAGCTGGATCGGGGAGCCGTAGAATAGGCTCGCTTGTTAAGTAAGACTTGATTGTTCGGTAGGCTGCAGTATAAGCACTTTCTCACCTGACTGGAACTTCCTAACTTTGGCCTTTCGGTCGTAATAGTGCTTTCCTTTCTGCTGGGCTTTCTCCAGTTCACTATGGGCGAGTTTAAGAGTATCTTCTAACTTCTCTCGTAATTCGAAAACGTATTGGTAACTGTTCTTTACCTCAGGCTCGTCAACTTCTTTCGTCCACAGCTGTTTGAGTATAGCCATTGGTCCTCTGACAGCTCTTCCATATAACAACTCAAACGGTGAAAAACCGGTGGACTCTTGGGGAACTTCACGATAAGCGAACAACAGCGGATTTATATAGCGATGCCACTGCCTTGGCTGCTCACTACACAGTCTCTTCAACATAGACTTCATTGTTCCATTGAACTTCTCCGTTAAGCCGTTACACATCGGGTGATAGGGTGTTGTTGTAAGCTGTTTAATGCTGAGTAGACGGGTGACTTCTCTCATGCAGTCAGAAACAAACTGCGTACCGAGATCACTCAAGATTTCTTCGGGTATTCCTAGACGGCTGAAAATATCTACCAATGCCTCTGCTACAGTCTCTGTGTCAATGTTCTTTAGCGGCACAGCCTCGGGGTAGCGAGTCGAAAAATCTACCATTGTCAATATATATCTGTGTCCTTCTTCACTCGGGGGACTTATAGGGCCAACAAGATCTATTGCTACTCTCTTAAAGGGTTTATCAATCAATGGCATCTTCTCTAACGGTACTTTTGGTACTGATCCTTTACTTACGGTTTTCTGACAAACGTCACAGGACTTGCAAAATCGAGTCACGTCACCTTGAATTCCAGGCCAGTAAAACGCACTCTGGATCTTGTCCGTTGTTTTCTTTATACCCATGTGTCCGCCCATGATCGATCCGTGAGCTACTTGCATTATGGAGCGTCTCAACTTTCCAGGTACCATAACTTGTTTAAGTGGCTTACCACCATTTACATAGGGATGCTGGTACAAGCGGTACAGTACTCCGGATTTTTCTTCAAAGGAAATCTCCGCCTGACCCTTCACTAGTACACCGTCTCGATCCCAATACTTACGTAGGCTCTCATCTTCTCGCTGCATCTGTTTGAGCTTCTCTTTATCCACAATAGGGTTTTCACAGGTACTAGGCACTCTCAAAGTGGTGCGTTCATCCTTTTTCTTAGCTTGACTTCGGGTCGTTACCGCACAAGCCTCTTGCCAACTGGGATCTGGATTTTGTGCGTCCCTTGCATCACGTACATTACCAATAATTAGGTCGTAGATAGGATCTGAAAGGCACTGCGCTTCTACATGACCCTTGAGATAAGGCGTATCAACATAAATTCTTGCTATAGGCACTTTCCTCGCTGTGTTGTCTATAAGCAGCATGACGTTGAAATCTCCGGTGAACTGATCCTCGCTAACAAGGTTCTTCCTGACTACAACTCCACTGCAACCGGTATCTCTTAAAACGTCAACAGTCTTCTCTCCTACTCTGCCTTTTACAACTGGCATCTTACTTCTTACTCCAGATAAGGGTTCAACACAGGCATTACTTAGCAACGGGACTTTCTTGCCACAGGCCAACAGAAGCTGATCATTTTGGATACACGACTTAACTTCCTCAGGGGTAGCGTTAAGATCTGGTGACTTAACCAAACAGCCAGCACTAACTTGACCACGTTGCACAAGATTACTATCTTTACCTTGATTTCCTGACTTCCGTCCACTCGCTCGACAGTTCCTCGCCTCATGACCTCGCCTGCCACATAGGAAACACTTTCTTACTAGAGCTGGACAGTTAATCGCTTTGTGTCCTTGGGCATTACATTTGTAACACTGGGGAGCTGTTGTCTCACTCTGTGAATTCTTTGTTTCCTCCGTTTTGGATGGCCTCTTGGTCGTGGAACTAAACAACTGCTTTCCATGTGCTTCCAAGTATTGATCGGCGATTTTCGCTATCTGGTCAAGCGTTTCCGGGGCTCTTTCACGAAGGTGAATAGCTAACTCCTTTGGGCAGGAGTCAATAAACTGTTCTTCCACAATTAAGTCTTTCAGGCCTTCAAAGGACTGTTCAGTGTGTGACAGTTGCAACCACCGCAACAAGTATCTCTCCAGCCGCACTATAAACTGTTCTGGACTCTCATCGACTTCCGGCTTCGATGTTCTAAATTTACGGCGATATCCGTCCTCCGTAAGGTCATATCTCTTCATCAAAGCTAGCTTCACCCGGTCATAATCTTGGGCTGCCTCCTCAGATAACCGCGAATAAACTTCTAGTGCACGTCCAGACAAAAGAGCACTAAGTTTCGAAGCCCATCCTGTTTTCTCCCACTTAGCTGTCGCTGCAAATCTCTCAAATCTCTGTAAATAAGCATCCAAGTCGTCCTTGCCATCGATGAATGAGGGAAGCTTGGGTGCCTTGGCCCTATCCTCTCTTACTTCAGGACGCCCGTCAGCATTCTGCACGGTCAAACGTGCAATCTCCAACTCGTGTTCTCTTTTTGCCGCTTCAATACTCTCTCTCTGTTTCAACAGCTCGGCTTCCATCTCCAATTTTCTTAGTTCGCGTTCTTGTCGCCTAGTTTCTCTCTCTTCGTCTTCTTTTCTGCGTCTTTCCTCCTTCTCTTCCTCTTCCTTTCTTTTATTCTCTTCAAGCATTCGACGTCTCTCTTCCTTTTCTTCTTCTCTCTCTTCCCGTTCCCTTCTTCGTTCTTCTTCAAGCAGTCTGCGTTTCTCTTCTTTTTCTTCCTCGTCTCTCACAAACTCAAGGAGCTTTTCTCCTTCCAAACCAAATTCTTTTCCCATCTGCAAAAGCTTTTCCATTTCCAAAGCGGTGTTTCACAGCAAAACCACAATACACTCTCTTGTACGGTTCTTCTTACTTTTTCTGTAACTCCTTCTTGAATTGTCCTTTCCTGGTTTCTGTAGTCGGTAAACAAATGAATTCCTCTCCCGGACAGGCCCAATGTTACGTGTTCGAATGTTTTGAGGAAAGTTTGTTCGGCACTAAACTGAACGCAGGGTTGTCGGAACAACAACAAGAAGATTTATTCGAAAATGAACGTAATTTCCACAAGTTAGAACTCTAAGCAACTCGTACTCGACAAACTTACACGGCCTCCGCCAACTTGAATAAATACAGCTCTTGTCACGCTCGACTAAACACGGCTAACTCCAACTCTGTTCGCTTGTGAAAGATTAGTTAAAAACTTCGCTAGGACTCGTCTACTTATATACTCTTACAATAGGCTTCTAGAATTCTCTAAATTAGTAATAGTTCTAATTATAGAAGGATTACAAAATACACCGATTTAGAAACGCTCACGTACGAACCTAAAAATAAACAAACAACGAACTCTCGCGAAGCCTCTAGAATGTAGCGCTAGTCACGCAATACTATTTTTCGTAACATACACCAACAGCATTTAAATAGTTAAATAATGCTTTGAAGGTGTCATAGTTAGGGAGACTAGTCCAAAAATGAAATTTGTCATTGTCTAGCTTAATTTGATCCAATAAAAGACATTTTGCACGTAGCTTTTGATTTTCGCGCTCAAGTTCGCTCACTTTGCTCTGCAAAGAAGTGAGCTCTTGCAAAATGTCATTGCTTAATTCTCTTGACTTGGGATCCACCTGCGACTTGCAGTAGTCATGCTCTTTCAATGGGTGTTCTATTGGTAAACAAGCTCCCCATATTTCATGATCATCAACAGATTTGAATGATTTTCTTGGGCGACCCCTACTTTCCCCCGATACCTGAGAAAATGATAAAAAGATATGTTGGAAATAGTGTTTCAAGTATAAAAACTCAAACAAAAACACTTATCAAAGTCATCGTGAAGTACTTACACTGACTCGTTTGCGCTTTGGTTTTAGAGTTTCAATTGCAACGAAGTCATCTTTTTTTGTTTTTTGACTTGTTCTGGTCTTTCGACTTTCAATTTCCTTCTTGAACTCAAATATGGATGGATTGTAAGCCGAATGTGCAGGATCATCGGACTTTTCTCCTCCGACGAAGTGAGCTGAGCACAATCGAGTGTTGTCTGTTGGTGAAAAATCTTGTCGGCGAATTCTATTTAACCAAGCATTTCTTCGCTTAGATTCTTTCGGAATTCTGTAAAACTTGAGATTTGGGTTTCTTTTCCGATTATTTGAGCAGCTTGGAGCACAGCAAAAGTCGTTTTTTCCCATGTAAATTACGATGATATATAAGAGTTTTGTAAACAGATATGGCGTCCTTAGCTTTGTTGTCAGACTGGTTACCCCCCAAGGCGCAAGGGATTATGGGGATGTGAAAGAAGAGAATACTTATTCATCAACTGCGGGAGTGCGGACCGCGGTAGCACTTGAGTTTAAAAATTACATTACTACATATTCACTTCGGTACTGCAGAGCACGGTAGCACTTCAGTTTAAAAATTAGTTTAATACCTATTCATCCACTGTGGGAGTGCGGACCGCGGACCACGGTAGCACTTGAGTTTAAATATTACTTTACTACTTATTTATCCACTTCGGCAGTGCGGACCGCGTTATCACTTGAGTTTATAAATTAGTTTACTACTTTTTTATCGACTTCGGTAGGGCGGACAGCGGTAGCACTTCATTCTTTATCTTAACAAGTACATTTTATTTGTTAGCCAACTTCGGACTGCGGACCACGGGAGCACTTGATTTATAAAGGGCGTGAGTGGCCGGGTATTCTGAAGTTGCTCCAACTTGGATCTATATTTGCCAGCCATTTCGACTCTTCGTCGTCAGAAATGTGATTCAAGTTATCCTCCATTTGTTTGTTTTTTTCGTAACTACAATCCAATTCTTCGCTTGTGCGATGCGAGAAAACCTGTTTAACTGGTACTCTTCAATTGACAAGTACAAATACCGCGTGATATTTGTACTCGTCTATGGCGCTTTTTGTACTCGTCTAGGTGTAGTTGGATAAGAATATAGAATACTCATCAGGGAAAGTTGAGAAATATATCTGTACAAAGCTCATGTTCAGTTCTTAAACTACAGCTTTAGTCCTTACGGCATTTATCGTTTTTGTCATTTTTTTTTACCAAAGAACTATATAACTATAATTAAGTATGGGGTTAAAGGGGATTGTTGCAGGTAGCTGTCCACAGCTCTGAAATGCAGAAGTGAAGCATATTCGCGAGTAACAGGTCAGACAGTTTATTCAGGTGAAAAATTTGAAAACTTGCAGAAACTGCACCGATCAGTTAGTCAAGGGTAGTAGTAGGAAAAGGGGGTTTCTGGCACATTTTATTAAGAAAAAAACCATGTTTTTGTGGCGCATTTTTTCTTTTAAAAATCAAATCAAATTGGAAGAATAATTTGAGATTTGATTCAGTGGGTTTCTGGCACATTTACAAAAATACCCTGAAAAACAGAGCAATTTTGAAAACTGATTTTTTTCATTTTTTATCTCATTTAAAAAAAAAACCAATTTTTGAGGCGCATTTTTTTCTTTCAAAAAACAAAGAAAAATTTGAAGAATAATTTGAGATTTGATTCAGTGGGTTTCTGGCACAATTGCCTGAAAAACAGGGCAATTTTGCTCATTTAAAAATGAACAACAATGCTTTTCAGGCAAAATGATTGGCGCAGTTTCTTTCAAAAATCAAAGCAAAATTGAAGAATTTTGAGATTACATTGATTCTCAAGACAATCTCAAAATTCATTTGAACCATCAGAAAAACTAATGACAATATCTCAGAAAAAACTCATAGAGGCTTATGAAGCATTCTCCTCATCGAATTCCTTCAGGAGGTAGCTCAGTTTTAGGTGGAACAATCTGAAGCTCTTCTCTGACAAATTCCCGCTTTGGTCCATCTTTCAGATAGTAAAGAACAGGTTCTTTTTCATTCACAAGTGCTTTTTCAATATTGAAAACTTTTAGAGACCAGATTGGATCTGTTGCTCTTCTTTCTCCACCTTCTAACTCGCCAGGAGAAGAGATATCTCACATTTTTTGAATAGTCAAGTCTCTTTTCTTTCAAGCCAACAGGTCTTGAATAAGAAGTTGAACTCTTTGCGTTAACCACCTTTTCTTTGATTGCGTCAATTGGTTTCTTTCCAGTCAATCTTGTCTCCTCACGATTTAATGCAGAAACAACTTCTGGAAGCCTCTTCACCCATTCTGTTGATCTCGTTCTGTCTTTGAGGTTCATCTCTTGAGAAGAAAAAAAAAACATGGTTTTTTTTTTTAAATGAGGTGAAAAATGAAAAAAATGAAAAAAAATCAGTTTTCAAAATTGCCCTGTTTTTCAGGGTATTTTTGTAAATGTGCCAGAAACCTCCTTTTCCTACTACTAGGGTGGTAAAACTAAAGAACCCAGGGCATCTTTTTAAATCGCAGGATGGCTTGTTGTGGTACGTACTTCTTTTTCGTTGAGGACTGCTAACGATGAATCTCATTGGCCATGTATTCTGTAGATGTTTAAAGAACAAGAAATGGGAAGAAACCTTAACTCAAGGCATACATGGTTACATCAAACGTGTTATCATGTTTCGCTCGTCAAATTATAGTTTCAATGAATTTTCTCATTTTTAAATCCCCACGGTCCATGGTTAATATAATAGATGATACCCTGGGCATTTAAAACTGCTCATTTACTCCCTATTTTGGTTAAATTGTGTATTGGTTAAAATTGTGTATTTGTTTCAGAAAAATAGTATTTTCTGTTTATTGAGTGTTGCTCTGTTCACTCTCCAGTTGGTCAAGATGACATAGTGACTGATGGAATTGGGGATCAAGGTAGTGCTGGCACAACAGAAAGTGATGAAATTGATCCTGCTGACACAGTAAACCCTGGTGCAGGGAAAGGTATAGTCATTTTAAGAGGGTGATTACGTTATTAATTATAACCATTGCAATTTCCTCAAATGTGATTGGTGCTTTAGTTGCTTTATTTTTTACTAAATGTTCTGTAGAGTTATAATCGGACAGTATAATCAGACATGTGGCTGTAATCAGGCACCTGACATTCAGCTAAGTCTACCAATCACAAAAATCATAGCAATAGCCAGTCACCTTAGAAAACTAGGAATCTTCCAAAATAGAGGAATTTTTTACTCAAGAGATTGTATCTGCAGTATATATAGACAATCTCAGAAGTAAAAAATTCCTCACTTCCTTACTTTAAACGTTGTCTCTACCAGAGATTTTCCCCTCAAAGTATTTGTCAACCGCCAATGTATTTGTTTAGCCGCTTCCCAGTTAGCCCAATGGATAGTGCGCTGGACTGTTGTGCGGGAGGTCGAGGGTTCGAGCCCCGGCCGGACCAACACTCAAGGTCTTAAAATAATTGAGAAGAATTTGCTACCTTTCTATAACATCAAGAAATGGTTAGATATTCTAGTCTTCTCGGACAGGGACGAATAAATGGAGGTCCCGTCTCCTGCAGGGCTGGGGTAGGAGACATTAATTCCCCAGACACGAGATTACTGTGTGATGGATGTCCTCCCCTGGGGTGGGATGGTGCGTTTGTATTGTTGTGAAGGCCAAAAGTTAGATAACTCATTGGGTTAATTACGTCACCTTCGTTAAAATTAATAAAGAATATTGTATTGTATTGTATTGTTCTTTTTCAAAAATTTTGATGGTTCTGATTAACTGGTAACAGGGGAGTGTACTTGGCCCCCTGCTCTTTCTTACCTTTGCATAAAGGCCTATGGTGGCTGCACTAAAACATTCTTTGATCTTGAACGTAATGATAATGTTAAATACTTAGGGGTAATAATTGACCAACATTTATCCTGGAAACAACGCATTTAAAGATATTGCTTTAAAAATCTGCAGAAATATTGGAATTCTTTTGAGACTAAGACTTTGTCCCTTTAAAAACACTTCTAAGTATTTACAATTCATTAATTTCTCCCTATATATCTTCTGGCCTCATTACCTGGGGCCAAGCTTCCAAATCTCATTTAGAAAAAATTCTTATACTCCAAAAGAGAGCCGTTCGCCTTATCAATTTTCTGACTTTCAGAACGCATGTGATTCCATATTTCGCCCAATCTAACATTCTGCCAATCTCAATGCTCTATTTAAAAATTTCATCAATCTTAATTTTTGATATAACCATTAACTCTGCACCTCAAAATATCTGTAATCTATTTGCTTCTACACAAGACGTACATCAGTATAATACTCGCTCATCATCTTCTGGTAACTACTATATTAATCATTCTAGGCTCAATCATCATAAAAACTCTTTTTCCATTGTTGGTGCTAAAATTTGGAACAGCATTCCCGAAAGCTATCGAAAACTACCAAAGCACATGTTCAAAAAGAAAATTCAAGCATTTTTATTTGAAATTGAGAAACTCTGGACTGTTATGCTGACACTAGCACTCTTATTTCTGAAATAAAAAAGGCATCTTGATTACAATTCAATCATAAATTATAATATTTTTCTTCACTTTTTATCACTTTTTTTCCTCTTTTGACAAATAATGTATTCAAAATTGACTTTTTTTTAACACCTTCAATTAGGCAGTAATTCGTGTTTGTTTGTCCTTAACACTGCCTGCCTAGATTAGCTCGCTATTTGCAGGCCGTGTTCATTGTAAGTGATTGTGTTGGAAGACCTAATAAACTTGAAACTTGAAACTTTGTGTCATCCAATGAATTCTGTCTGTAATCATACTTGAAACTAACAAATCAGAAGTTCCCTCTTCACAGTCATCTGATTTTGTTAATCACTCGTTGCATTCACTTTTAAAGGAATAACTTGTAATTAACTTTTTGCAGAATTTGCAGTTTTGTTTTCATCAGTTTGGGGAGCATTTTTTGTCAATCAGGTCTTTAGGGATACTGAGTAGATTTCTTTGCTGCACAAAAAAATTGCATTCTCTCTTGACCACTTGGTTTGGTTGTAAAACTCTCCAACTAAACCCATTTTCATTAAATTCCCTGGAGTAAACTTAAAGTTATTTTTTATGAGCCCAGCATAAGGTTGATCAATTTTTTTTTTTTGCTTGAATCAATTAGCTCATGCTGTGCACTTGAAATCAGCACCGCTACCTTATCATTCAGCATTGAGTTCCCCCTCAGTCACCAGAACTAGGGGTTCTAGAGAAGCTACTCCAACAAAACATTGCCTTGTGGCCAGTTGTGATGCTTCACTGATTGCTCTAAATAGTGGTGAGACTTGTAAAACAGAAAGTTAACCGCCAGCAGTTTGCAACAATCATGGATACCTCATGAACCATTCTTTTCACTTGTTAGATGTGCTTTTGTTGCCTTCTATAATTGCTTATTACATTATGATAGATTCTTTGATGTATAACTGCATTCAAAGAATTGTCAATCATAGAAATGTTTGAATTAAAACTGAGATACCTAATTTGAAATTTAGCAAGATGAATATAGTTAGATTTACAATTAACAGTTAAATTTTATGAGGTTTAAGTGGCAGATTTAAGGTCAGCTTGATTTGTTTAGAAGTTTAAAAAACTAAATTATAATGTTAGAGGGAGATATTTTATAATCCAGCAGTTTTGTCTTTCTGGCAATCCTTGTTATTTTTTTGTTGTTTATTAATTAACAGGGTGTTTATGACTCATAAGCCAAGATTTTATCAGTTTTGTTGACTGTCTTTTTTTTTTCACACCTTAAGTATTTTTTTATGATTGAAAAAGGTTACACAGAGGGTATTATTTTATTTTAAAACCTTTGGATACCTAAAAGTTGGATGGGTGCATGCTAGACAGGACCTTATATTTTTCTTTTATCCCAGGCCCCTGCACTTTATCTCCGGCACCTTCAGCTGCTCATGTGGGGCAACAATCACAAGGACCCACTCAGGCTGCTTCATCTGGCCGGGTACAACAGGACCTAGCCCATGGAGCAGCACCGGTACGATATGTGAACTTTCTTGTTTACAGGGGCTACTCTGTAGAAATAATAGGAGGAGAACACTTCAAAACTCCAGAGGGAGAGTTTGTGGAAATGAAAAGTGGGACACAGTATACGATACATGTCAAAAATTCACATCCCTATGGTAAGAGACAAGCACAAATATTTTCTGTTTGTGAACTGAATAGATCATGCAATCACAAAAATTAAATGCTGTTAAAAATTAATGGGATCAGCACTTGTTAAACATTGATAATTTGGTTTTATCAATTGGGTTGACAATTTAAAATAGCCACCAAGGGAAAAAAAAAAGTCTCATGATGCACCAATCTCAACTCTTATGATCTAATTATGCAATTAAAAAAAAATTTTTTTAATTGAAATGATCGTGAGAAAGTCGTCGTCTTCGGCTTTCTTTTGTAGTTTTACAGCAAGAACTGGAAATATAATGTGCTAATGGCTATAAGCCTTACGTCGCAAAAGGAGAGACTGCAAATGTTGAATTAATAACTAAAGAGATTCCCATAAGAAAAAACAATAAGAAGCACGGAGAAACCTTGGGTCAAATCTGGGTTATACCATGGAACATTGATTTTTTTATTGTTATAATTGTACTTTTTTATAAATATTATTTTATTTGTTATAGACATAATTAATATAATTAATATTTTTGTAGACATAATCAACATTTTAATTACAATTTCCCTTCAGGGGAGCATTTTTAGACCATTGAGAAAAGACACTGAAATAGTATATTAATGTATTACCATTATCAAGATCAGAATTCTATCGTTACTTACCATCAATCACTTGACTAATGCACTCACTTATCCCCATAAAATGATGGCTTTGACTCCTATTATATGTGAGGCAGTCACCACAACAAGAACAAGGGTGATAACATGTGTCAGTATTAACCATAGTTAGTATTAACCCAGAAAACACAAAAAGAGAGAACCCTAATGTATTTTGGGTGCAAATGTCAAACTACTAAGATACTCTCGGACAATGATAAGTGGTCCTGGAAAAATTGTGTCAAAGGTCAAGATCAGAATTCTATTTTTACCATCACTCAATCACTCACTCACTCATCTCGACAACATATGTGGCTTCACCTCCTAAAGAAGCAATGGCCACAAAAATTAATTACTAAACCTCAAATTTCAGCATGGCCATTCACTTGCACTCTTGTTTTTAAATGCATCAATGTGTAAAATATCAAACATAACTACATTTAAAATCATTTTTGGCAGCCCAGGTTACCTTAAGACTAAATTGTGTCACCTTTTACCAACTAATTGGTAAAGCCTTGCTGATCGTGTGAGAATTAGTTGGTGAATTTTCCTTCAACTGAATATTTGAGTTCCTGGCCTTCAACGTGGCAGAATAGAATTGTCCAGGAGGTTGTTCGTTATCACTTGTGGTCCTTTCTAGGTTGTCATCTGGACATATCAATTGATGGTTATGACGTAGGGGGATGGGCCCTCCGTGAAGGAGAGGAGATGTCAATAGAAAGATCCGCATACGAAGCCAAGAGGTTCACCTTCTACCGAGCGAAAACTGCACCGAAAGAGGCGGGGATTGTGTCTGGGCGGTCTGAAAATGGAGTTCTTAAGTGTGTGTTCACACCCGAAGTAATCCCTGTAGTTCAAGGCAATTTTTCTGGGCCATCTGCCACAGCTACAGCTGGTGATGATCAGAGTGCCTGGGATAGAAGAAGTATGTAAGCTAAAATGAAAATTTTGTCACTCATGAGTCTAGAAAACCTCCCTACTTAATAAATATATATATATATATATATATATGATGAGGCCCAGAAGGCCGAAACAGTACTGTCTGCAGTTATATATATATATATATATATATATATATATATATATGGGGTGTACAGGGTCAGGGTTTCCCTTGTATGAATTTATATATATATATTAGTTAAAGAATCAAAGAGGACCCATCGATTCTCTGTTACTCTGAGTTTCGCGTCGAAGCGCTCGTCAGACAGAATTTTATTCAATAAAGAACATACCTCCTTATATATAATAGTTAATTCGCTGGTGCGATGAAATGAATAGATAAATATTCTCTGGGGCTATTGTTGGTGGCTTGTGAAATTTGTGAAATTTGATGAATAAAATTTATTCTCGTGGTGGCATTTAGAAATAAGTTCTGTTCTTTTGTTTAAAAAAGACGGCTTCTTAGCTCTAATTAGATAAAGTTTCTCTGTGAGGCACATATATATGTATGCGAATACATATACGTATACATATACATTTACATATATCTATAATTATTATTGTCATTATTATTATTATGATTATTATTATTATTATTTTCAGCATGGCGAACGCCGCCATTATGTTATGAAAGGTGGTCCCGTTACGGTGACGGGCCCATGGGTAAGTGACTGTTTTCATCTGATAAAGCTTGGCGAGACGATAGTCATAGTTACTCGAGCTCTGTATTTTGATTTGACAATTTAAAAGCTACATGCCATGTCTCAAATCCTCGACCATGAAGTTGTGATGCTGCGTGATCAATTTACAATTTGTCTTGGGGAGGCGGAGTGTAATTTCTCTTACTGACTCAGCGGTGTAATAAGTGGTAGGAGAAAAAAAGTATAATGAGGACAATAATTATGATTTTGATATTTTAAACTATCTATTACGGTGCTCTCATTTTGTTGTGTAATTCCAATATTTGAGAGATTAATCATCGCGTTTACGTAAAACGGCAAACGTAAGCTTGCCCTTTTACACTTCACGTAAAATAGCGCAAACCTGATTACTTCAGCTTTTTTATTCATGGTGGATTTGAAGTCGCCCTTATATGACTTGCGGAGAATAGTTTTGGTGCCCTTTTTAAAGCAATTACCTTCTACTCTGAGAAAAAAGGTAAAAAAAATCTTACGTACACAGCAAACAGGTTACTTTCACGTAGAAAAGGCAAACGTGAAAAAGTGGCGGTAAAAACAAGGTCACATAGTCACTCTTGCCGTTCACTTTTCACGTAAACACGTTGTTAAACCTTTCTATTACGTAATGGATTTGAGCGGGAACAATTCAGTGACCACCTTTGATTCTATTTACTCAGCTCAGGCAGCGAGACCTGTCAATGTAGTTGAACCGGATCCAGCATGGAGAGCAGGTGCTACAACATTACAAGGCCACAGCACACAACAGTTTGTCACGGCCGAACCAATCACGGTGGATCCCTCTAGGAAGGTTGAACTGGTTCTCAGACTTGTGGCAAGGTAGTTCTCAATTTTTCTACGTTTCAGAATTTCCCGTGTTAGCTTATTTGTTGCGAGGATTTTAGTGAACTATCATATGTGTGTATGTACCAGGTTATCCACCGATGTTGCATCATTTCCTTACATTTTTTGTTGCTCTAGGGAAGGAGAAGAAGTTCTCGAGTTCCCTAAAGATGAGTGCAAACCGCTGTCGACTCTAATTCCACCAGCTGTCCAAGAGTAGAGCAGAGACCCGGCTCGGTGTCAACTTAATTACTCAACGTGAACTGCCAGACACTTCCGAAGGAGTGTTAGCGTTTAGGTTCTAGGCGATCTTAACTTTAGACGATCTACGTCACTATATCTTAGTAATTGTCAGTGTCACGAGATAAGTGTTTCGTCGGAATGAAACGTTAAAAAGTTAATTAATTGGGTTTCACCAGCACCAAAGGTGTAGGATTAATCACAAGGATTAAAGAGAGTGAAAGAGCAAATATTTTTACGGATGGAAAGAGACAAATTTAAGCTCACAATTCCTGAATGAACAAACCGAGTTTGCCATCCGCAGAGGCTGAACCAATGAGAGTGTACAGCACCAGTTCATTCTCCTTTACCATTTTTCTCTCCGCAGCAGCAACCGAATTTTAAAGCACCCAATGCTGTAAATAAACAACAAGCTATACGGTGTTTTATTCACGCAAGGTTTTACAAAACAAGTATCAAACGTAACTGAAGAAATCACGTTTATTCTACAAGATTTTCCCCTCTCAAAGAAATTACTTAGATTTTAGGAAGTTTAGTTATGAATCGCGACATTCGCTACTTGATAGTGTTTACCTTTTGGTAGAAGAGGAAAATTCATTAATCGAGACTTAAAATAATAATTGGTTCAAATGTAGGTCAACAGTAGGATGTGATTAAAACATGTTATCATATTGAATCTTTGTGCATAAGATAAAAAGTTGAGTCAATAAATAAAATTTGAAAAACTATATACTCTATGAAAATCTTTGAATATAATATAGTGGTGTTCTGAAAGGGATTGTTGTGTTGTATGACACGGCACACAGTGTGATGTCACACAGTTAATTACATCAGAGGATAGTTTCTACAACTAATGTACGTTTAGTAACACAAAAGTCATCGTCTACCACATGGAATTGCGGATAAACCAACTTTTACTTGATGTCGCACAATAAAGCCACACCGCGTAAAATCCAGTGATCTGGATTCTGATTGGTTTTTAAGTCCACGCTTGCAATGTACGTCAAATCTGTTCTCTTGGGCTTCTTGTATATCGGACACTGGTACATCCGGGCATCACGTCCAGCTGTTATATTGATTGCATAGATGTGAATGACTGGCATAGACGTAAAAAGGACCTTCTGCGTGGGTTCCACCAGTTTACAGCCTCTCCGGTCCCACCCAGCACCATCAAGGTAAAGCCCGTGCACATATACCCCTTCTGCTGGCGGCTGAGCGATGTCATCCTTAAAGAACCGTGTGACGTCATTGTGGAGAACCACACAGTCCAAGGCCCATCCCTTGTGCGCGCGCGTCACTTCCTGCAAAACGACAATAGTGGCTGCTAAGAAATTTTTATGGATTGATTCACATCTAGTGTTCAAATTTTCTCTTTGCAAGCTCATCTAAGAATATGGAAGTTTGTGAGGGTTCTTGATTGTGAATTTGGCTGATAGGCTACAATGGCCCGTTAGTGTTGAGGTGCGTCCGCGAATAACAAAACACCCATGGCTGAAGAAAACGAAATAAATAAATATATAAATACAGAGGACAATAAAATATTAAAAAAACAAAAACAAAAACAAAACAAAAAACGGAAATCTTTAGACCGGTGGAAAGCTATCATTTGCTCTCCCCAACAGCTCTAGTTGCATCAATATAAGTGTTTTTGTTTGTTTGTCTCTGTTTTCTTCCAATTTGGTTGCTTTTGTTTTTGGGCAATTTGCTTCAGCTTATTTGTTTATTTGTTCTTTGAAGGGATGAGCCTGTTGGCTCATGGCCAACCTTTTCCTTTAAACCCACACAGGCAACGGAAGTAGCTAAGAAAATCCAAGTAGTGACTGTGAGGTTGTTAGGTCTGGATGAAATCTTCGCTGGGCTGGTAAGTGAGAAGTGAACAACACTTAAATGTCTGTTTAACAGCGTTGAGTAAATCGACATAAGCCTGAGATGACGTCCCGCAATCTTTACCTGTCTCATGGCGGTTAGGAATCCTTGTGGGTTAAAGAATCCTGTCATCCAAAACACATTGGGTCTTCCTTCAAAACACCAGCTTCTAAACTGGTTATTTCTTTCCAACAGTTCTGTGTACCAAAATCCGAGCGTGGAGGATTCCCATGATATCTGGAGTGACACAAAGGTGAAAAAGACCATAACTAAATTGGCAACAACTAGGGTGAGTTAAAGAGACAACAAATACTCAATTGAACAGTTGTATGCTTGGTGACCAAACCTTTGAGATCGACTAATTTGCAAAACTATTCGCTATCAACTCCCTGAACGATAGAGAGTGAAATGGGTGCAAGTGGCGGGGCCTATTTTTTTAAAATTTTCCTATAATAACATGAGCCTGTCTTATTGGCAAGTTTTAAAGGAATAGTCATTCATATAACACCAATTGGATCATTCGCTCTTCGTTTTTTAGGCAAGAGAGTTGATTCGGGCTCCATTCTCGTCAACAATCACCCGATGGAAATCTCAAAAACATAGTCTAACTGTTTAATAAAACGTTTTTGGCGTGCAGTTGTTTTTCTTTGCTGCGGTATAAACTCCGTACACAGTCAACTTGCCACTTTAAGCACTGGTAGATTTGCGAAAAAATCGCAGAAGAAAGTGAATTTAAGCTAGTGGATTAGCGCCAAAATCGCTCGACGAGTGATGGCGTTTAAAACTTATTCGCCCTTGTAAACATTAACAACGCTTCCCTCGTTTTAACATACCTTTTTCCAGTGAGTAGGAATTCGGGCATCGTACATACAATCAAGCGAATCTCTGAGAGTCTGAAAGGGAGCAACAACGTGGGCGAAAAAAAGAATGAAATGAATAAGCTTTGTGAATAACTCATTCGATGTTGGAGTCTTCACAAACAAAGCAAGTAGGAACAAAGAGAGGAAAAAAAGTAACTGCGTTTGTATTTCCCATAACAATAAAACAATATCTAAGTCCCATTAAAAAAATCAAAGAAATCTGTAATCTCATTTGCTCACAAAACTGTATTCATTATTATGCAAAAACGCCATTCTAAATAGCCCATTTCCTAATTACCTCTTTTTCAAAACGAGGCCTGGTGCTCAACCATTCTTGTGAAAATGAGTTTAATTTGCATGTGAATGAAAAAGGATTAACATATGAAAGGATGAGCACCAGGATGCGTTTGAAAAATGAAGCCAAGGGTAATTTGGAAATGGGCTATTGGTTGAGACTTGTGCGTGCTCCTTCATTCAACGGTAGATGAACACAGTTTCTAACCGTGTAATTAACGAAGAATTCTTCACAGCATCGATTGACAGCATTGATAGACAGAATTTGAATTTCTCGTTCTTTTTACAGGCAGTACAGTTTATTTGTTGGTAAATCAATTGAATCACTCTAGCATTTACACGATACTAGTGCAGCGCTGCATGTTCATCTCCCGTAAAATTGTCAATATTACTACACTGAAAGATAGGAAATCCATTATTTCAAAATGAACACATTAGTCAGAACGTACAAAACCTACCTCGCTCATAATAATAGTTCCATCGATGGCAAGTTTAAGGTCCGTCAGTGTCTGCCGTACAGCGGTTATTACCCTTTGCATTCGGTCAATTTCTTGCCTCAAGAAAATATTCATCGGAGAAAGAGCGCCCATTTTCTGTAGTCTAGATTTGACCTAATATCGAAGAATACCTGTTACTACTTTTCAAAGACAAGCGTAGAAACTTCCGAAATAAATTCGGACATTCAATTGCTATTTGTTAACAATATGAGAATATAAACATACTTCTTCAAGTCAACCCTACAAACACCGCAATTCACATTTCTCGCGTCGAGCTATGTGAAAGTTATCTTAAAGATAAAACACTCTATCCTGTAATCCAGAGCCAAGATTTACACTGATAGCAACATGTTTTCCTGAAACACGTGCACAAACGTGATGCCAAACTGATGCCACGTGATGGCAAACGGAGACCATTGAAAGACAACAGGATCGGTTTAGACAAAAGCGAGTTTACCATGAACAGGCATCTTGCAAGTCGTAACTTGCAAATCGAGTTATTACGCTAGAAAGATGGTAATTGGAAAGGTCACTTCATTCCTGATAATATATTTGCTGATAAGAAAGGGTTTACAAGGTGTTGGATTTTTTCTCACCACTTCACCATTTCTGTTCATGAAATCCCGCAAATAGAAAACAAAAATTGCAATCCGTACAATATTCAAAGTGTTAAGAAACGGCAGTAATTCAGCTCACCTCATGCGCAATGTAGTTTTCAGGTAGCTTATCAAGCATGTCATCAGCCAACCGCTGGACAACAGCCTCGCGGGTTTCTCCTCCGCCACCAGAGCTATCTTTCGGTTGAATGCTGAGAATAGTGTCCAGGCAAGATTTGGCCAGGTTACTCTGGTAACTAGAACAAATCGAGAAGAATAAGGGTGTCTTTAACAGACAAACAGTTCCTCGGATATCGAAAAAAAAAATAGTTGCCATCAATAGATTTTTATATACCTCTTGCGATCGCGAAATACGGTTTCTTGAATGTATAATGAACAGACACTAGACTGCAACAACGATGGTGAAAATATATTTGATGTATTAGACATAACTCACGTGATGTCTGCGTTAGGATGAAGACCAAACACCTCAGGGGAGTCCACAAGGGGAAGAGTGTCAATGTAGTCCATATACTGCGGTACTGAAGTACACTTTGGAATGGTGTAACCTTTGTAGAAGTTGAAGCTTTGCTGAAACATCGATTCACTAAACCAAACCTGTAAAGGAATCAGCAACGAAATAGCGATTTAGGGCCAGGTTTACTTGCACGCCAAATGGCAAGAACTTAACTTTTTTGCTTTCTGCCATTCGGCCATTTGTGTATTATTACGGCAGTAGATGCGTGTGTTCTGAATAGGACGTAGATAAGTTTCTACCTTCATGTTGAAAGTGGTTAAGAACCAGAAGAACGATAAGCAATATCGGAGGTTTAAGATCTGTCTCAGCCCTTGTGAATCGGTGACTGTATCAGAGTATTAATAAATCTTAAAGTTATTGTTATGATCACTAATCGTTTGATACTCCAGGTACAACCTTGTCAAGAGTAAATAAATCTAGCTAGACATAACTTTGGAAAAAAACACAGACTCACTTAGAGTCTAGAATGATGTCATGCACAGAGATTCAAAGCCCGCCTGAACTCAGGTTCAAGGGAAAGTAAAAAATGTCAAAAACCTTGGCAAAGGTGTTCAGCAGTCGTTTGTCGAAGTCATCTGTAACTCTTCCTCCATACTGCACCTCTCCCAACATGTACCGCACTGTGTTCCAAGACACGCCCTTTTTGATGTCCATGTCGTCCAGATGATTTTGAACAAACTGCACACTGGCCGTAAAGTCTGCTTGGTTAAATTCGTATGGTATATTCCATCCTAAAGGCCCGTACTTTCGGCGCTCCTGAAGAAAAAAGATAGAAAAGTTTTCTTGAAAGTAGCGACGTACTTTTAAGCCAATAAAAATAAATTAAGAGTTGACGTATTTTTGATTCCTTCAAAAACGTTGGGCATTAATATTTCAGTATCAGCAACATGCTACATTTAAGAAGAGGGCGTGTTCCTTTTGGTTGGAAAAAGGATTGACGATGCCCGCCTTAAAAAGCCTGTTTTGCATATTCTATGACTTTATCTTTCTCTACAGATATGGAGCAAGTGTCAATGTAATCCACATTGTCAAGCTAACACACTAGTTCACTGAAAGTGAAAGGAAGAACCCTCGAGTTGGAAGAAACATTTCACAAACAGAAAAACAAAATATTAAGGTGCCAGCTTTACTAGTACTGGAACTGAGAACAGCTAACAACTTCAAACGTAATAAATGAGAAAACTTAGATTCTTACCTGAACGGTTGAATGGAGAAAAGCCACACCATACAACATCGGTTTCCACTGAAGAAGGTTACTGACATCCAGTTGGTCTTGACTGATTCCTGCAAACACAGTGAATTATCGGCAGTTAAGAACCATTTACGAGAGTAGTTTAGGAAAGTAAGATCAGAAAGGAGTATACCAAACCAACTCACCATTATAGGTTCGTTTGAGTCCAGCTCGAAGTCCCTGGGGAGGCTCATTGGTGAATTTTATTGACATCTGTCAATTTCATTTATGAAATGAAAACATGACCGTGAGTTGTTTGGCATACAATTCTTTAAAAACTACGAATGAAATACTTTCCCATGATCTAACCATTTGAATTTGTTTATTTTGAAAGGCTGTGGCAATCTAAATTTTAGTGCGTATGCATCGTTTTCTTCTAAATCTTCCACTGCCACAGAAAGTCTTTGTTTCCAACGAAAACGAAGCAAACCGGCTTTTAAAAGAGGAAGGAATGTGAGAAAAGATGGCAATATAGGTTCGCCCACAAACCTGCAGGAGGCCAATGGGAAAGTGAACATGTTCCTCTGTGGTCATCCACAATCTGAACCCGTCGTGAACCTGCTCAGTGTCTACAACGGTATCCATGAGCTCATCCAGGAACTCCAAACCAAGGTGACAGTTCTGAAGAAGAGCCCATCCGCCCTAAAACGACAGACAATAAATTTTAATAAACAGGTTGTCCTCGAACGTCTGTTGTCATTTCCTGTAGCACATGGTCTGTAGACCTCTTCCTTATAATCACACCATAAATTCCAGAAGAGATTTGCATTGAACGGAAAATCACTGCAACCATTAGTCAATGAAAGCTAAGCTAGCTACATACCACGTGAAGTGACGCACCCAAAACCCCACTTTTCATTGTATAACCAGCGACTCTCCATACAAATATAAGTTCTGCATGAACTAGAATGACGGGAGCCATGCCAAGAAAAAATCGTGCGAGTAACCCCTTGTTCTATGTCTTGATAGTGTCTGCTTAAGAAGTTGTAAAGCATCATTCGCAGGCTGGATACATACCGTTTGCATGAACTGTCCGACTAGTTTCCTAGCGTGAATTTCTTGTCCTTGTCCCATGGAAATGGCACGGCAATCTGCATTTGAGAAGGAAAATAAATTAGTTTTAGGACAAGCTGTGTAACATCTAAGGGCACAATTTTTACTCTTCTTGGTTTCTTTCCGATTCAAGAGAAAATTAATTCCAAAGGAAATCCCACTCAAGTTACTTCTAGGTCCAAGTTTAGCGTGTCTGATATCCCTATAATGATGGCACATGTACCTCGCATATTCCAAACTAATTTTGACATCGTATGGGATGTCAACCCTGAAATAAAATACTAGATCCTAAAAGGATTCCAGAAAACTGAACAATCTAAAAAAAACCAAAATGGGTGAGATTGTTTTTGGAGTAAAATTGTCATAGATTTGATATCTAGAATTGACCCTCTTATGCTCTAATGTATCCCAGTTCAAAAATGAAATCCGTGCTAAAATTTTGTTGAAACCCTGAATGTCTCCTTTGTTCCTTACCGAACTTGTGTCTCTTGGCAAGGTTTTCAATCTGGCTTGTCGGATCTGAGCCCATGGACAGAAAGTTAATCAGCGGTGTTTTGTTATCACTCTCTTCCCAAGTCTTCTCCAAATCGAGGATAACGTTCTCAGCGTAGTTGGGTCCCATAGACTCAGCGATGAACTTCCGCGCCTGCGCCATGGTTCGGTCGGGACACCAAGATCTAATGATTTGAGTGAAAGTCGTGAAAACCATTATCTGTGAGTATTAGCTCGTAACTTGGCATTCACATGTGTAAACACAAACTAATTTTTAGACACTGTTATCAAATATCCGAACGAAGATCAAGGCAACCAATAAAACCTGCCACACTCCAGGTAATAGCTTTCGTAACTCAGTTACAAGTAGTGCTTATTTGATATCTGAGGGGCAGTTCGTTTGACGCCTAAAGTTTTCAGTCTACAAATTTCTGTAAATGCCTTTATTAGTCTCCCAATTCGCATCAATTCCTTTATTACCACCCACAGGACAAATGAGATAAACTCAAGATAATTATCATCTCCAAGCATATCCGCGAGCAAATTGCTTATTTACAACTTTTTGACTTTTGTCTGCTTTCTGGTTTTGTTTCTGTTTTCTTTTGCCTTTGTTTTTTCAACATGCTTACGGTATTTTTGAAAGAGCCGTTTTCTATATTACCAAATTGATTTTTCCAAAAAAATATAAGTTCCTTGGGTAATACCAAACCTGATAAGCAGGAGTTTTCTAAACGTGTCCAACGAGTTTGCATATCCATCAGGAATGTCCGCTTCTTCAGGTGCATCCTTGTCAAACCAGTTTTTCCACTGTTTTTCGTTACGAGCGATCTGGAAGTTAATTAATTTGCACAAATAAAATTGATGATATTAGTACAAAAGAAATGCTCCTATTTTCCTCGTACTGACGCAGCGGGTCACACATGTTGGCGTTAAACTATTGAAAACGTCTGGTAAAATGAAGAGTCGCTAAAAATACAGTTGCGAAGCAAGAACCAAAATTTATAAAAACTGGACACAAATTCAAGCTCCTTTTATGCTTGAAATTCAGGGCAGGTACCATTTTGGATCGTTTGACGTGATATGGTTTCCACTTTTTCCGCTGAGTTCCAAGGAGATCACGCGGATACTAGTAGCACCTGTTAAGCGCCACAGGCAAAATTCCGAAAAAAATAGCCAATATCTATTTTGATTTTTTACCTGACTGAAGACTTTATTTCCATTTGTGCCGACAATTTTGTTTCGTTGGTGGAGGTTTCCTTTAACGGTGGCAAAGTTGTAAATAACCAACTTGAAAACTTAAGCTAGATTTTTTCAAGATGGCTCTATGTGAAGTAGCAGCTAAACGATCTGTACCTGATTCAGTATGTCTGAGAATTGCGGCAGTTTACTAAGTTCCACCAAGTTCAACCAGGTCATATCTGTAATCCATCTACAAGGCTTTGGCTGGACAGCTTTCAGGTCTAAAGAAGCTCCACCTTTGATAAGTGTCATGAACTCGCTGTGTTTTACCTGTGGAACACAATCACCTGTTATGACATAGCATTCGTCCGCTCCCTACCAGCAACCTTGCTTAACTTAAGGGCAGTTAAGCTTTTAGAGACATTCTTTCAGTTTTGGCAAAGGTTTTCATACTCTAAATTTATCCTCCGTAAAAGTTTCCTCATCGTGTGGTCAAATTCATAAATTGTCCTTTTCTCAAGCTCCCTTGTCCAACGCGCGTTCCTGGAATAGTTGTTCACTACTCCACGGTCGTTCTCAAAATTTACCATCTTTCTCGCTACCCTTTAAAGGAAGCATTGTGGATACTAACAGTTTGCAGGACGCTTATTACATAGAAACTCAGTCTTGAATATTATACCTTACCATTTTGAATCTTTCCATCCCCCTTCTTGTTTACGGGAGGCTATTTCTACAACGGTAAAGCCCCCTCGAAGCTTAAATCGAAATCAGTACACTCTTAAGTCGAATGCGAAAGAAGCACCTTTTCAATAATACTGACCTTCTTATTCTGTAGATCAATCTTGAGGGCAAGGAGAAGCGTAAACAGAAACTTGTGATTCTCAAACAGACCACGGCACGAGTACCTCCACACTTCGTACGTCAAGTAATCTATGATGTTGTGTATCCTCTTGGCGGTAATGGGGGATGGTTGAGACCTGAAAAAAGTAAACCATGTTGTTTGTTTTTTGCAACTGATCAGAAGCCTCGTAGAAGCAACTTCTAAAGAAAGTTGAAAGTTTTACATAAAAGGCCTGGGATGCATTCCATCAAATCAAATTCTCACCTCGCCATGGCGTTGTCGAACAATCCCAAAAATTGCTTGAGTGAGGTCTGGTACATACAATTCACCATACTCATTTCGACAATCAAGAAGTATAGGATACTGCCACGGGTGGCCACTGAAATATGAGAAACGAAATTAGATATGTTACAATATCCATCCATACTTAAAACTTACATTTACTAAATAAGAAATAGAAAATACTTTGGCCGCTGTAAGGTGGAGAAGACCATTCACGAAAATCTTCAAAAACTGTCAAAATTCAGCTTGCAAATTGAGAGGAAAAATGTTCACGATGATGTCGCTCATTCATCCAAAGAATTTAAAGAAGATAAGGAGAAATACTTCAAATTCTCTCCCAACTGCGCGAGCATTGGTTCCAGGTACTCACCAAGCCTAAACTCTTCTCTTGCGCCGTTGATCTTGCTCTCTGTGTCAGCGGCAACAACAAGCTTTTGACTGACTTCTTCTGCTGTGGCCTTTGTAGTGCTGAGGACCTCAATCAGTGATTCGTCATCCACAAGGGAACCCTAAAGTGAAATCAGATCAAGTAATCTTAGCAACAGGGCTCGTATGGATCAAGATGCACTTGCTTTAGTGATAAAACTGAGCTCAAGAATGATCCTTGGATAAGTGATAACCACAGCGAGAACCAACACCGAAAACATTTTTTCGTTTTAATATCAAATTTGAACCCGAGAACTGAGCCCAAAATTTAGCCCTAACGAATTACAGCTACAAGGAGAGCCAACATAATGTAATGTTTGAAATCGCTCCCTCCCATGTTGACGAGAAAGACACCCAAGTTTATGATGCAACAAAACGTTTGAAACCATTAACTACACAATAGATAATCATTCACACCTGAGTACTTGTAAGTCTGTAGAGCAAATTATCTTCCAATTCTTTCATCTTCCTTTTGTTAGAAGCCACGTCCTCCATGAGTTTCGTTCGCTCGGCTTCCAGTTCCTAGAGATTTGCGATAAAACTTACATTACATTCCGAATATTCCTCTTAGGATGTACAATAGTGACAATTATCTGTAACGAACTACTTTTCTTCTCTTCCTTTTAGGAGGGGAGGGGTACAACTTCATTCTTTTTTCTTTAGAATGATTAACGTGATCCAAAATGAAGAATGGACAAAAAAGGCTGAACTCGAGTTCCGTCTATAGAAAGGAAACTTACCGCTTTCTCAGTCAGGATGACGCGACCAAGCAGCTGATCTTCCAGGCCCTTCATAGTTACAGTGAAGTCAATGATGGATGTCCGAGCACTTATCTGTTAACAAAACATACAAATGAGGAATATCTACGTATATTCGTGGAAAACATCACTCCTAGCTCTCCAACTGTTAGCAAAATAAAAATGGAGAAACGGCTACGCTAGTTTATTTCTCTAAACGGTGGCCCTATGACCGTTCCTATACAAAGTCTTGAAACAAACTGACCCTTCACCCTTTAGATGTGGCAGATATATTACATTGAGCATATAGGAAAATACGTTGGAAAATTTTTACGTTTCTACACATATTCAAGTTTTTTAGAATGATTTCGTAGTCATTGTAAGTTTTATCACGACCCCATCAGGCTGCTAAGCTTTAATCACCATCGCGTTTAATTACACCATTCTCGCTAATTTCTCTCCAGACGTGTTCCGAAAAGCACATCGAGGATACCTCTTATTCATGCATGTAATCTGCGAGGATCAAGTATTTAAATTACAGCGAGTAAATTTCGGGTGCAGTTGTAACTGACAGCTGTCACTCACCTCAGGTGTGTATGCAGGATTAGAGAGTTTCGTCGTGATGTATAACATAAAGCCCTTCATGACATCAATCTCTTTGTCCCCAACTTTCACTTTTAGTGTGCTTCCACTCTTGATAAAATTCTTCTCCAACACGTTGTCCAAAGCTGGGTCCAATTCTTCGCCCACGTCCTCGATGAGCATTGGTCTTCCAAGCGACAAGCTGTCCTCGAGATGATTTCGGAAATACTTGTGATTCAGTGAGGTCAACTGTTGAGAGAAAATAATAGGCTTTAACAACAGGTTACTGTATAGTGAGAACAATTCTCAAACTCTTTCAAGGCTATAAAAATTCCATGACTCTTCATAACTCTACATAGTCTTTACCAGAAACATTTTAAATGTTTTCCACACTCACAGCTTGAGAATTCAGCTTAAAAGAAAAAACATTCATTATTTTGGAGTTCTTAGAAAAATTAGATTCGGCTATTAAGGTTTTCCACGACCCGTTCAACCCTGAAAAGTCACTTTAGTGATTTCACCCAAACAGATCAAGCCCTCAAACCTGTAACTGACTATCTTTTTCCCTGTTTTTAATCCAAGTTTTTCCTTGACCTTGCGGATCTATCAGCAGAGGGAAACGCGTTGCCTTGGTAACGATAATACCATTTTGCACCGAGAGTTCGTCATTTGGTAAACCTTGAAGGTTCCATTCTCCCACCTAGAAAATAAAAATAGGATAAATCTTATCGATAAGTTTACTGGATGCAAGGCTCGACACTAACGGTAACCAACTAGCCACAGACTGGTATTAAATTCAGTTTTGGCGAATGGTTTTCGATTTCCACTGGCCAGATTGGCTAGTAAACAAACTGAAATTGTCGTAAAGTCTAAGTTGTCACTATCCACTTGGCTAGTAAGTTGAAAAGTTGGTGTCGAGTCCTGTGGATGAAATCCAATCGTAGCATACTTCAGTCCTTGCTTGAAGGTACCAACCTAAGAGTAGAGGACATCTTATAAAACAAGATGTCTCTTGGTGCTGCTGAAACTACTCTTAAAACACTTTTTAACTAAGTGTCGTAAAACCAAAACCAAAGTTATTACAA
>NC_142521.1:18065000-18175000 GCF_964205215.1 Stylophora pistillata | reverse complement strand
TTCCAACGTGGGTAAAGGTAAAGGTAAAGGTAAAGGTAACTTCTGCACTCAAGCCAAGTGACACATCCAGTCAGAGCTTATTCCTCAGCATGAAGCAACTAGGAGTATTATTACTCTCCTCTGGATGGGAAGCTAATCCGTCGCAAGGTGCCCCCCCCCCCCCAGCATTTCATCAGGCTTCCCTGGTAATTCACGGGTATCCACGTATACTCCTAGCTGGAGAGAGGACCTCTCGACTCGGCCCTCTCGACTCGGCCCTCTCGACTCGGCCCTCTCGACTCGGCCCTCTCGACTCGGCCCTCTCGACTCGGCCCTCTCGACTCGGCCCTCTCGACTCGGCCCTCTCGACTCGGCCCTCTCGACTCGGACTCGACCTGACGGACCTCTCTATTTGGAGCCCAGTGCGTTAATCAGTAGGCTACTAAGTCTCCGACAACGAGGGGACACCACAAAATCTCAAATTGGCAAAAATGGTTCGAGTCAACCATGAAGGGTACAAGAAGGTTGAGGATGGAAAGGATTGATACACATCCGAAGTTACTACTTGAAAAATTTCGATTAAATATTTCAAGATTATTGAACCGTGATGTAGCTCCAGATCATCGTAGAAAATGTTGCCAGAAGAAAATCGTTAACGCTGAAGTATGGAACCTCGAGGCGTATAGAGATGTATACAATACGAACATTTTAACAGCAATAATTCTGTTGATAAGCTTCAGACTTGAACCATCGTATTCCAACAGGTTTACATTTAACGACAGCACGAAAAAAAAACCTTACAACTATAAATTAATCTTTCTTTGTTGTTCCACAGAAAAAGATAATTTCACACACAAACTGTTTCTTTATGCAACCTTTTTTCTTCCTCGTCTTTATGTTCGTATTTAGACCGTTGATCTGATCTAGCACGCTTACCTTTGGAAGTACTCTGTGCAGCTTATGGCGACACCGTCGTGGAATATTCCCATGGCCTGCACCACCTGCATTTTGACCTCCTTTTCGCACACAATTTCAAAGTTGGATAGAAAGTGGTCTGCCACCGCAATCAACGCATCTTTCGGCCAGCGGCTGAACCAGTCCATTGTGCAGCCACTGATAAGACCTGGAAATTTCAGGGACCTGTTTCGGAATTTCTCCCCAACCTACATAGACAAGATTTACCGTGATCAGTTCATACTTTCACAACATAAAGAAAGAAAAAAAAACTTACTGGTGAGAAGCACAACACCACATGTAAATTATGCTTTGCACGCGTCAAAAAGTAGTCGTAAAGATTTTCTCCAGTGGGTGGTCGTCTTGGAAACTCTTTCTTCATCACGGGAATCAGTTCGCTGCAGATTTCGTCAATTTCATCCCGAGCGAACAGATTTGAGATCTCTCCCGAGGACAATAAGTTATTGAGGTACTCGAGGAAGCCCTCTTCCTTGATTTCCTGGTCAGTGAAGATAAATGTTATTCCTTGGCCCTGCATTCCTGCCACTCTGTACAGATATTTTAAGTCCTCCATTAGATTCGTGGAACTGTAAGACCTGGAAGCGATAGGAAAAAGATCATTCGTTAGGGGAAGGGTGAGCTGTTTGGATAAAGATAAATGCTGTACTAGAGCAAAGTGGCCCACCCCCCCCCCTCCCGCTAGAGCTCATGCCGGTTTCCATAGCACGCAGCCACTGGAGATACTACAGCGCAGGGTTACCCCGTAGCATTTCATCGGGCTTTCATGACAGTTCGCTTGTACCCATTTCTATTCCAGTGTGGAGAGAGGCATTGTGGGAGTGAAGTGTTTTAGCCAAGAAGACAATGACCTGACCAGGTTTTGTGCCCGACCCTCTTGCTCAGAATCTAGCGCACGTATTTGAATATAACTGTATTAATCGAACAGTTAATATCGTTTTATTCACTCCGGTGTGATCCTATGTGGACACCACCGAATGACAGGTTACGTAGGATTGACTTCCACAGACAAAATTACTGGAGAACTGAAAGTACAACTGATAAACTCATTTCATATTGTTTACTTAAAAATATAATACTAAAAGAAAAGAATACTGCTAATATATTAATGACTGCCTGAAGGAAGCATCGAATGCATAATTGTTAGGTTTATCAACTCAAAAATCACATCACATAGCGCAGTGAGAGACGGCATTCTGGCTTACTTACGAATGCGATTAAAAAACCAAACGTTACCTTGTTAAAGTAATCTGGAATGTCTTGTAACCGGCGATGAATGATGCCAGACGCGTCAAGCTTTGTTTTCCTGAACCTCCAACACCCACAAGAAGGGCGTTTCCCCGCGGAGTGCGAATAATGCGGGACACCTTGTGGGGAATAAAAGAAGAAAGTCAAGGGTTTCGGGGTGGTCTTCTATGCCTACTTGTAAACTGATGTTAGGATGTGAAGAGTAAAGGCAGGCAGGGATTGCCAACGCTGAAAACTTTGAAAACTGTGAGCTACGTTTGCGAGATGGTGAAGCTAGACAAACTTGAGATGTACTCAGTCGGATTCCTGATAAACAGACTCCTTTAAATCCATTAGAGTGGTATTATTTCCAGAGAAGGGTTAAAAATTAAGGACTGTTGCAAACCCTCATGAGATGAATCATGGCGTCTCTGAAGAACACCAAATCCATGCCTGCCCCTCTGATGCCCTCATTGTACTGCTCCAGGTAAAACTTGAGTCTTTCTTCAAGACCTTCAAACGATGGGATCTTTAAAAACATAAACAAAACGCAATGAGAATTATTCAAAAGAAAAAAACACACACATTGCAATTCAACGGAATCTTTTGTCAATATAAGTGTCTACTATTACACACAAATTTACGGGCAAAAAAACCTAAAAAGTTTTTATAATTTTTCGTTTCTTTAGAGGGACAAAATCATCAACGAGCTACAGCAAAAGCTATAGATACAATTTAAAGGAATGATGCGTTTTACCAGTTCATAGACCTTTGGAGTTTCGAAATCGGCGTCCTCAGGTTCGTCTCCTGTAGCTTCTGGTGCATCCCTACATAATTTCAATTAATTAGTGATAACTCTAAGTGATTGTTTTCAAACATCAAATCAGTGGAAACAATTTATGAATAACATATTACACCTAATGCAATCAACCCATGAAAGGAAGCAAACTACAGGCATTGTTACCCTATGATTTGATAACAAAGGAAAAGAGCGCACCGCAGAAACGTTCCATCAACGGGTTCCTTTCAAGGAGAAAAAGGGGAAGGGGGTGTCGAGGCTCTATTGAAACAGTTTCCTCGCTCTCTTTACCCGTCATGCTTTAACAGTAAGGTACTCTTCTCCCCCTCCCCTCCCCCCCCTCCATCCTCTCCACAATTTCAAGACTTCACTAAGGAAAGGTTGCCATTAAGTTTCTAAATCAAAATTTTGAGTAGAAAAGAAAAGGAAGTGGCAAATTCGACAAGGGAATCGCTAATCCATAAAAAAAAAAAAAAAAAACTGATAAGTAAACCTTAAAAAGTCCACAAGATACGGCATATTTTCAATCATGGCCTGCAGGTCTTCTCCCAATTCTTCGCCAATGACTCGTTTCATCGTCTTCTCGAACCAGTCTTTGTCGGACGGATTTGTGAAACGGTCGGAAACTACTCGGATGCATTCGTGCTTCCATAAGGCCATTAAGGCCTCCTGCGTCGATATTACTTCGGAGACGCAGTAAAGGATACCCTGCCAAATTCTGGACAAGTCTCGCAAGTTAAAGATGTAGTGAAACTTGGCTGGCGTAGGAAGCATTTTAATCTAATGTTGAAATGAAAGATAAGGTTACTAAGAAGGCGAAGAGAATAACTGCCATAGTATGAAGGGGCTTACTGCATGACTGGTTAAAAACGGTGTTCGATCCGTATTAAGTAACATAAGATAACTAAAAATAAATCCAATAGAGCTTGAAGACGCGTGGGAACGAACAAAGAACGCAACACGCACAAAAATCCTAAAAGAAGTAATATCAATACCTTGGTAAGTTGCCATAGCCTACGGGTACAAGGCACAAGGTTCCTCGCTAACTCTTGCACGATACTGGGAAAACCACGCTCTGAACAAAAATGACCGGCTCCGATCACACCTGTTTGAAAAGGAAACATTCAGTAAGACAAAAATTCGAAGATTGTCAAGAAGTGCGTGCAGATTATTTAAAAAAAAATTAGAGATTTAGGAGCGCACTCTGTTACAATTAAAACCATTTTCAATACATTTTTTGGTGGATTTCATATCAATTTCTGGTGAATTTCATGAGGATTTTCATCCATTAGTTTGGAAATCAGAGCCTCTAGCTTCATACCTGATTACGATGTTTCAAAAGAGATGTAAAGTGTATAGCCTCAATAGATCATTATAAGCACGTTATCCAAATTAGACAAGACAAAAAACACGTTGAAGTCCGTACCAAATATCTTGTCGATGGAGCTGTTACTCGGTAGAGTACAATTGAACACACTGAACTGCCTTTTGAGTCTCTGTGGTATGTCATTTCGCCCTCCTCCTGGGTGAATCATGGCAGCCAGGAACTGAATGTCCGCCAAGTTCGTGAAGTCACCGGGCTTCTCCAGGTTATAGAAACCTTTGTTCTCCATCACTTGACGAACTATTTCATTTGTTACCTAAGGAATTGCAACAACGGTCGTGGGCAGCAGAAAAAACATGGAATAAGAAAAAAAAATAACTTGGTGTTTGTCTATCTGAACACCAAATGTTCGGTTCCTATGCCACAGAAGAAACTAGTTTTGAGCTAAAGATCACAGATTTCTTATGAGATTAACATCCATAGGGCTTCTCTGTTAAGCTTGCGAAAGATAAATTTTACCCATGTATCGAGAGGTTTTCATCGCGATAAGAAAACTACTAGCAAGAAATTATCATCAAAGGAAAATTTAAGCACTTTTCTTTGCCAACTACTCTACTTATCCACCTTAAGTACGTTGAGAGAAAAGAAACAAATGCAGACGAAAGTGAAAACTTCATCGCCGCCGTGCAAAAACTGAGAGCCTCTTCTCATATCCACTTTTTTCAGGGGAGAGAGGACTCTTCATTTAAGTTCGCTCGACGAGATATGAACAATTGGAGAGGGAAACGTTTGGAAAGATGTACCGACCTGATCACCCCATTCGTTGATAATCGGCATATTAACATCGTCAATGAACACAGTCATCTTCTTGCCAGCTGGGGGTCCGTATGTATTTCCCATTCTCTTGTCAACGTAGCTCTCGATTGTTCTTTGGAACATCAAAGGAGTAGAGGCCGAGGAGAAGTTAAAGCTTTTGCTTAAATGCCTCTCAGGATCATGTTTTCCCATGTTGCCTTTAATCATGACAGTCTTAGCTGTACCTTGTTCTCCAATTAACAAGGCCGCCTAGAAGATGCAAAGAAAATCCAATAATTTAGATTTGGATTACATATGTGGGTTATAAGACACAGCTCTTTCAAAGGACCATTGTCTTTTGATGAGAGCGCTACACTCATCGCAAGATCGTTCTATCGGGAAATAATAGTTTCTTTTCTCCCGAGGTCCTTCCTCAACTTCAAAATCCAATCACCAAATTACTGGTGAATATCGATTCAAAATACAAATCACCAGCTAAAGGTAAAAAAATGAGCAAAATAAACAGCAAGGGACCTATCCTCCATGAAAAATATAAATGATAACTCGTACAAAAAGAAAAACAAAACGACACAACTAAACAATATCAAACAAAAGCAAAACATGAATAAACAAATAAAAAACTACAAACCTTTCCCTGGTTGGACACCACCTGAATGAGGTAGTCTGTTCGCACATTATCCACGTTTGGAACAAGAATAGACAAGAAGTCAGGGTTATGATCCTTTGGGTAAATGTACTCCTCCACTCGTGTGTTCCAGTGTTCCCACTCACCTAAGAAAAACGTTTTAGTAGGAAAAGTGAACAAGCAGGTATGACCAATTAACAACACTTAAAATCCACCCCGAGTGTTTTGGATTTTATGTGGCTTTCAATTAAACCGAACTCCATGGAGGAAAGAGTCGCCTTGACCCATCTCAATGTATTGAGATCGTCGGTTGCACCTGCAACACATAAGGTCAGTTTTTGGTTATGTTTGTTTCTAATATTTCTTTGTCTCGGTAATCAAAGTTATGTGTAAGCCTTTCAAGTAGACTTTACTTTAGGGCAACAAGTATTTAAGTAATAAATTACTGAAAAACCTCCATCTCCCCCTTCTAGTAACCATCCCACGGTTCAATTTTCCCATGTTCCCCCAGCAAAGTGTTTTTGATTTAAAAAATCAAATCTGTTGCAAATCAGGTACCTCCTTCGTTCACAAGAAACTCAAACATTGTGTCCTGTGATCCTTCGGCAATAAGAGGTAAGTCAAGTTCAAAGTTTGTTCTGGCGAATTCTTCCATCTTCGCCCGATCATCCAGCTCCAACAGGGCTCCCACACTCCACATGACACAGAAGATGTACAACCGCTCCAGATGAGAAGCAGACACATTCGAACCATCCTCTTTCCTGGGAATAAGCCCCTCGAGTAGTGTAATGGCCTGTTAGTCAATCAACAGCAACAAATAATCAGAAGGGCAACATTGAAAGTGGAATAGGATCGGATGTTTTTTCTCACGCTGAATGTTTATTGTTAAAAGTGCCTAAAATGAAATTGTGTCGGCATGTCCTCGTTGACTCATGTACTTGAAAAGGAGGAAGGAAGTGCAATGTTCAAAAGCAAATAAGACACGGTGTAAAGTGTGACTGCAACCATCCACTTGCATGACTGCACGCATGTGTCATGTGGTAAGCCACTACGTTCAATTTTAGCTACTACTCCAAATTGAGTAGGAACTGTTCTAGAGCGAGACTTGGCATTTGCCAACATTTCACTCACCTGTACAATGTAATTGTGTTCCAAAATATCCATCTTGAAGGCGCAATTTTCTTGCACATAGCGGAGGATCTCGTCAAATGATTTGTGAAACAACGCCTTTAGGACTTCCGCTTCTGGTTCTGGTCGTTTATTAAGCCATGCCTTTCCAATACAAACCAAACAAAAAAAAAAACATGGCAATTGAAAATGAAAAATGATTATCAAAGGTTATAAATGCCACTACTGAAACCCCTTGACTTCAACCTCTTCATTACATAACCCATTACGAGCGTACGTTACGTCACACAGTCACATTAGATGACGATCCACGAGCAAATATTTTGTCACAAAATCCCTACCTGAAGCACAGGTCTCCAGTCCAGTCCAGATGAGCTCATGTACACCATACCGTTGCGTGACACAGTAGCTGGTGATGCGTTGTCAATATTGTGAGGCTCAAAAATAATCTTGCACTGAGGTGACATGGGAATGCGATCGCCATTTGCAAGGGTCAGAGTCTTGTTATCGTCCAGTACGCTGTTTAGGTTCTCAATCCAGATGGCGTCCACTGGTCCGTCTAACACAATCCAAATTCGTTCGCCTGGTGAAGAAAAGGAAACAAAGAGTATTGGGTTAGTATCAGGTGGCAGACGATCTCCTAATGTAGTTCGTTAAAATGAGTTGGTCATAGAGACTAACAAGCTAAAACGTAAATTTCTGTTCTCTTACAAAGAAGTAACACAAATTATGCGACGGATTGATCTTTGCAGTTAATTACGTTAAAATGAATTGCATTAAAGAAGGCTGAGAAAAAAAATCAGGCATCTTCCAATTTTAGGCTTTTAGACAACAATTAACAATTTTAAAAGTTCATTGCAAAGATCACCCGATCATTTAATTACATCGCCGCAGAATAAAATTCATCTGATGAACTACATGTACGGAGTCAATGTAGACAACAGTCATGAAATATCAATGTGAGCATATCGTCACTGACTGCCTGAAAAAAGAACAATAATAAAAACAAATCTGGAGCCTTATGCAATATTATAGGAATGGACTACGCTCTAGGCTGGTCTTTAAGCGTGCCTTACGAGAGTTGGGAATTAAGAGAGGTAAATAACAACACTAAGAGAAGAGAAGTTAAATCCAAAACTCATCTATGGCAAAAAATTATTGGCAGGCTTTTTGTTTTTTTAATGCAATGCAATTAAAAGGTCAAAAGCAGAGTACCTCTGTAGGATTCTGTACAATCATGTACGTTATGATGGACTTATTGTGCTTTTACCAATGTCCCAGAATATTTATATTCCATCACGCATCTCAAAGGTACAATTTAGCTAACTGGTCACTTTTATTTAAATGTTATCTACACCTTTCTTAGCTCGAAGAGTCTTTCTCCACAAGGTGGAGAATATTCCATCCGTCCAGTCATTTGTGGCAACATCCAGCCGCCCAAACATCTGAGGAGCTGTAATGGCTTTGGGGTTCATTCTCATTTCTCTGTGGGGCGTGCCAGTGTCAGTCATCGCTTTCATCAACAGGTGAATGCAAGCAGTTTTCCCCGCTCCACTCGGTCCCAGGACCATCATACCGTGACGCACCCGCTGTGTCTCGAATAACTGCAAGAGAAATCAAGAACAGTCAATTTGTCTCATTCATATATTCAAGACAATTGTACACGTACGCTGAGCCTGAAAATAGCCAAAAACAAAAAACATTTCTTCAGAGGTCTCGACCTCGTACACAACCTAGCTTACATTGCTCACGTCCACACGTGTTGAGGGCGGGCCAATCGACTCAAACTTACGCGTTTAACATTAAATTCATACCTGGATTAGTTTAAGTCTCCAAGATGGATGGTTGATGAGTCCAGCTTCTTCCACTTGATTAGCAATGGCTTGTTCTAACTCTGGGTACCCAGCCTTGTCTAACACGATGCCAGGGAATAGATCGTTTATGAGACTCAGAAAAAGTGGCTCGTCCTCGTCAATCTGAAGGAAAAAGAGACCTCATTTAGGAAAAAATAGCAGTTTAAATGGAGCAGCGATACGCTGGCTAAAGAATCCTACAAATTACAGCTTTTATTCCAAGTTCTTCGATTGTAATCTATTTTAATAATTTCCATCCTTAGCCATTCTCATTACTGTTTGGTCTATTATCGCTTTTTTTTTTGTTTTTCTTTCATTCCAAGCCAACTTTTACCTTTTTTTTTTTGGAGATGAAAGTAGTTTCATACGGCGCAAGATTGTTACCTATTATTGTACTTGTAAGGCGGGTATCTAAGACCTCTTTAAAAAAAGGAGAACCTCTTCCTGAAACAAATTAGCTAATAAACAAAACTGCAAACGATTACAGGGCAAAGAAAGATTTTCTAACTACTATTTGTGACAAGCTTGGAACAAATTCAAAAAAATATCTCTATCAAAGAACTCTTTGATAAGTGATAATCAATGAAAAAATTTGCTGAAACAAGAGGCCCTTCCTGCTTTCTCTACGTTGCAATGTTGGAAAACACGAGCTACAGCAAAAAAATATTTTAATATGACATTCCAAACTAGCATTGTAAGATTGAAGGAGTATGGTGGACCCAATTTGAGAAGCATTTTCCGCCAACATTTTGTCAGAGGAACTGGGTCAGGATAAGGTCACACAAAGCGATAGGAGTAGAGACATCAAAATCTTACCAGTTTAGATAGGTTCATATCCCTCAGCACCCTCATCACAATCGTGTTTTCGCTGTCTCCAACACTCAACCGCTTTGCTGCGCCAAGGGTTCTCAAAACAGACAAAATGTTCCTCAAGCCAAAGTCATAGTGAACCTGCAACAAAATACAGCATTGCACTGAGCGAGTGATACTGATAGAGAAGTATCATTCGCCGCCGCCTGGCGGAGACAAAAATGCCATAGTTTTCCATTTCCCATACAATGTTCACAAAACACCACCGATGGGGAAAGTTCTTGAAAACCTCGTGTGATTCATAGCTAGTTTACTTTAAAAGATCAGAGCCAAGATCCTGCAAGATTATCGTGTTTGTATAAAAATGATGATGATGATGATATTGATGATAACTTTGATGATAATGAAAACTGGCTACTAAATGCAGAAGGGATGAAAGTCGTTCTAGATCATATGAAACAAAAGGAAATAAATAATAACTTTTTTCAGGTAACTTACCTGTTTAGAAAGTTGTTCTTCGCACAGTTTGTACAAAGTGAAAAATTTCCTGGCTAGTGTTACATTGTCGATGAAACCACAGCTAGCGAGTTTCACACGAATGATGATCTGTCGGTCCGGCACCATCATGGCTACTGTACGGAACTGGATTTTCAGGTTCTCAGGGAGTTCCTGCCTCCCAGCGTAGCCAGGGTTCATGGTCAAGAAGATTCCTGAAAATGAATGACAAATTCGTTAGTCAATCAAACACATCATAAGATTTTTCCAGACTGTTTGTAAAAGATGAAATGTGCATCAATCTATAAAAATGGAACGAGTATAATTCGAGGCAAATTACCGAATTCTGGGTTCATATCGACCACATCACCGTCAGAGAATATGAACTGCTTCTTTCTCTCTTTCTTACACATCAGCACGATGTAGATCTGTTGTGCAGCCACTGATAAAACAGGGAGGTCAATACGGTTGAACTCGTCGAAACAACCCCAGCTGCCTGATTGGGCCAGTCCTGTAACACACCAAAACAATTCAGTTGGTTTTAACTATTTGCCTACTGAGATCTGATGAGTGATTCTTGCATTCTTAGTTAATGAGTTGAGAGAACCTGGAGGTTACATCGAGATAGCAACCTCAACTTGACACGTTTTTCTGTTCTCATACCCTATTTCTCCATCATAAATTGAGAATTTACCATATCAGTTCAAGTATAACAATTATCAGATTGGATTGAAGCCATTTGCTTTCTAAACTGTTGACAGTAAAAGTAGGGAAAGTGTTTTGATTTTTTCTGAACCATATAAAGGTATTGCGAGTAATGATAGAAATTTACGATTGTCTCAGCCGTAATTAATTTAATAGAAACACTAAAAACGTTCCACTTTTATGCTCTCCTTACCTTTGAAAATTCTCCCCAGACCTCTGTAGTCCATCTGATCCGAGCAATTGAATACAACTACATACTTTCCGAGAGCTTTACCCATGTCTTTGGTGGTTTCTACACGTGGTTTGAAATAAGCAAACGTTAGACGATGCAAATTTCAAGTAGACGTTACTATTAAATATTCTAGGACTGCCAATTATAGAATTCATTTCTGCCCATGAACAAAAAGACTGAATCCAAAATTTATATCCCAGTGCAGATGCAGATTTAGTATTGGACGTGCAACCCGCAAGTCCCGGGTTCGAGTACTAATACATGCTTGTCGCCTAGTTTCCCTCTTTCAAGATGAGGCGTTCATATAGTATTTGTTCTTTCAATTATTAAATTATTGTTTAATTTGACGGTTTAATTATTTGAATGATTGATTTATGGACTTGCAAGGCCTCATTTGCGACGAGGACGAGTGAGTAAACAATTGTGTAATAACGTCTTAAGTAAACCACTCTCAACTTTTAGTCGGCCTTGAACGAACCTGTTTTTCCAGTACCAGCCGGTCCAGCCGGTGCGCCACCCATCGACATAGCAAGAGCTTGAGCAAGGGTAATGTAACAGCGATCAGTCAGCGGTGTAATAACAAGTCTTTCTGTACAGCCAATGAATTCGTTCTGGTACAAGAAGTCAACATCAGTGATGGAGACGAAACATTTATCGGTATCATCTTTGAAGTAAAATCGAATTTGTTTCAGCCATTCAAAGTCTGTTGGAGACTTGATATGCATACGACACTGCAAGAGAAGAACCAATAACGTTCAAAGGAGGTTCTTTGTTCATGTCAAAACACATTTAATTCAAAAAGAGAAAGCATCACTTTCATTGCAAGACTCATAGTGAGCTTTATTCGCTTCCTCTCTCTTCCCCCTCCTCGCTTAGCTGTTACGTTTTAATCTATGTTTATATTTAAGGGTGTTTTCTTTGTCGATAAGCACAATTTATTTATAACGCTTAAAGCCTCTTAAATTTACTACGAACTATTCGTATTCCGCTGTCTGAAAATTTTTCGTATGGTAAAGCATATGACCATCTTCAATATCGTGTTGAAACCTGCCAAACGAAAGATGCTGTCAGTGAAATTGTCTTGAACCGCTCATTGGAATTATTTGCAAGTATCACAAAATGCAAGAAAGAATGGTTAATCCATTCATCTTTGGGGTCTTCAATTTCACTTACCAAATCGTCGAAGATGTCTCTTTGATGGACATGAATGGTAATCAGTGTCTCGAACTTTGTTCTCACTACTTTGGTGAGTTCCTTTGTGGTCTGCTCGATGAGCACGTTCAACAATTCCAAGAACGCTGTGTTGGTTTGTTGCATCACCTTCTTGTCGTACTTAGCGTTTGTTAGAGCATCAGTTGAGTCTCGGGTCCAAATCATTTGAATCCCTAGCAAGCCCACCTATAAAATTTAAAGTGATACTGATAAGGCGACAGTACTGATAAGCGAAATAGACCATGATAACTTGGCATAGGTACGTGACGGTTTGATGGAAATAGGAACAGACTGATAGAAAAAATGATTTTGACCATTTGGAAAGCTGTTAAGGGGTTTGCAGGTTCATATCTGGAAATGAAATTATTACGCTTAAAATCCTAATTTCGTTAGTAAAACCAGTAATTAACTTTACCTCATTTTCTGTTCTCGTAAGCACTTAAATAAAGCGCATTTCGTCTCAAGAAGTGTTGGCTAATCGCTCCCTTTTTAACTTAGATTTGTCTTAAGCTAAATTTTCTACACTTTATTCCTAAGTTGTACTTAATTGTAATTCACTAGGAATGAACCATTCATCTGTCAAGTTCATTATATGGAACAATAAGATGGAAGCAGACGCACCTGAGCTGGGAATGTATTGAGAAACTCCAGAAGATTAAAACCCTGATCTTGTACAGCAGTGTGCGCTGTCCGGATCACGTGATGAACCGACTTGCGAGACATTTCTAACAATGTGCCCAACCAAACTTCAACATTTCCTTGAGCCATAACAGGTTTCTCAAGCTACAACAACAAAGACGTTTCAATAAGAGGTCGAAAAAGCTTTTATTCTCCCTGAATCTTGGCCAATTTTCATTTGTGTGAAAAATCTTTGCATTTTTATTCTTTACATCGCTTGTTGTTTGGTCTTTGAGGCTTTGGTCGTACGACACTCTTTTCAAAGGATCTTTGACAATTGTTTCACCTACTAAACTGGAATCAGTTCCTGGAGGATTGCATGATCAGTGAGAAAATTTATATTGCGATTAAATTATAAACAAAACAGGTTGAAAGAGTATTCCTTACCTCTATTGTTTCTCCCTCGGAGGAGATAACGGCCAGAATACGATCATAATCCTTCTCATGGAACTTAACATTCTTCGTGTTATCGAACACGTTTAACAAGTGAGCCTAAAAACAGAAATACAGTGACAAGGTTTAAGGGCTGCTACCTACAGAACTGTTTGGAATCTGGATAAAGTTACTTGACCTTAGTTGTAGGTATTTCTCTAAATCAATACTGGAGAGGCCTTTTCCGAGTCCAAAAGAGTCCTCACTTTATAAATTAGATCAAAGTCTAGACCTTTCTCATAAAAGTGAGTTTTAAACTTCGCACTCACCCCCGTTTAAACATGGGCTTTGGATATCGTAGAAATGGCCTCAGTAGTGAAAAGCGTTCCACAATTAGCAAAAATATACAAGCATGACAGTCATGGCCCGATATTGGATTTTTCAGCTTTTCTGTTTTACCTGAATAGTATGAGAATCACTTGCTTGACCAAGGATTTCCAACAGGACAGGATCGGAAACGAAGAAAAACCTTGGAAAGACGAGACGCTTCTTCTCCAAATACCTGTAAGGTAACGCAAAAAGCGTTTTTCAGAAAACACAGCAGTCGTACTCCGATCTCGCAGTAGTGTTTCGCCGTAATAACAAGAAGACAACATCACTGAACTTTCAAGAAAGACAATAAGATGAAGAGTTGAGACCTACCCACTGAGTGACTTCTGACAAAGTTCCAGTTGTTCCAGGAGATGTGGTAACAGTTGCCCCAGGGTCTCGTCCCCTACACAGCACTGCACTACATTGGCATTCTCATGTGCACGAGTCATGATCTTCACCCACTGTTTGTCGATGTTCTGAAACCTCTTGGCTTCCTAAAAGGAATAAATAAAAAAATATATGTTCATGGATACTAACACCGAGAGCAGCTCTGAAAAGCATCTTGCCCAGACGAAGACAAACCTTCGGTAGCTGTTTTGCAATATCTCCACCAACAAAAACAGCCTCGAGATAAATCCACAAGTTTTGGACCGTTAGCCAGTTTTCTATGATGTCCGTTGTGTTAGAAAGTTTCTGTACCCAGCTCTGGATATTCTTCTTGAAGGGAGCGTTGTACCTAAATGTTTAGAATTATACAAGTCAATTACAAACAGATGCACATATCTGACACGCTTTTAATTGTAACTGAGCTGTTAGCTCAGTCATCTACTACTAAGAGGTACAAATGATAGCCTCATTATCATCAGAAATTGCAAATTGGCCATCTCATTTCGATTAAACCTACCCAACAGCTTCCAGAGTTTATCCCGGTTTCAAAGCGATAGGGATTAATTGCTATACTTCCTCACGGAATGGCACATTAGCCTATTACGGGCTACCCTTCGGCATTTTGGTTGGTTTCCCAGACAGTTTAGCCGGTATCCATGAATATATACTCCCAAGTGGAGGGGAGCGTGAGAAGAACGAAGTGTCTAGCCCGAAGAAACAATGACGCGCTTTTCGATCCTGAACACAGCGGGCTAATAACTAGGCCGAGTCGCCCAAGTCTTTCATTAAGATGTAATTCCTGTCACCTGTTACTCATCAAAGAGCCCAACACCATGAGACTGTCCTCCATCAGCGCAACAATCTCCGATGTGTTGTCACCTCGCAATAACAGTTCGCCACGATTCTTGAAATTTGCGAAAGTCAGCTCCCTTGTACTCCAATCGGCAACAACTGACTTAAGCTTAGCTTCTATATCTTTCTCTTTGACGGCAGCGATGCAAACATCCTGCAGAAAGCGAACTACACAATTAAGTTCACATACTAAAGACCTTGACAAGAAAAAATTGTTCGCTTCATGCAAAAAAGAGAATTTTTTAAAACTGCTTGTTAGAGAAAACGTGCCGCGGTGGATTTCCCTTTTGACCCTGAACAGTTTTCTTGTTGAGCCATTTACACTGGAAGGTTTTGAAAGTCCATTCCTTGTTCAAACTCTGACCTTCCAGAGTTTAAATAGGAAGACTCTTTATGGAAAAATACCTAGTGCTTGAGACTGCTTAGCCTTCTTAAGCCTGTGCCATAAACCTCTCTGAGGGCGTGACAGTAACCTGTTTACTAAGCACAGAATAAGAAAACAGTAAAGAAAATGACACAATCCATTAGTTTCACACCTCAATATCCTCTTTGTGTTTCAGCAGAGGTGCCTCCATGATGTTTCTCAGTGAGAATGTTTCTGACTCCATGTCAAATGTATGTCCTGTTAGTCCAGCTATTCTGTCCCAGTGCCTCTGTTTCATGGCTTTGTTCGCCATCAGTTCCAGTAATGGACAGCTTTCATTGAAGTCATCGATGGTTTGCTTCAAATCCTGGAAGGCCTGCCAGTCTTTCAAAGCCCGAGGGAGCTTACGGCATCTGTTGGAAGGAAAATGCAGAGTTTACAATCAATAATAAGACTGTCCAGCAATTCCAGGTCACCGTAAAGGTGAAATATGCACACGAGTAAGGTGGGCCTTGCTATCCCTGCTTATCATGATTTCGCTAATATTACGTGCCTCTGGGTATTACCATATCGATGAGATGCACCTGCATCGCAGATTAACCCTCAACATTTCGTCAACTTTTCCACCGTAAGCCAATGGATAGAGAGGCACTGTGAGAGTGAGAGTTATGTGTCTTGAATAAGAACACACCACAACAACCCATTGTCGGGGCTCGAACTCAGACCTTTAGATTCTTAGTTCAGCGCACCTCTAAGTCACGTCGTCTAGGCCAGCTCGTTTTCTACAAAACCCTCTGGTGTGGTCAGCTATTGCAGTTTATTTTAAAAAAAAAAACCATCCTGCTCATTTGAAATCCCCACTGCTAATAAGCTATTTCCTGCACAGGATCCTCGAGTGCCTGTGATTCTACTCCTCTACGATAATTTAGGATAATGAGATAACCAGACATCCCTTTTTAGCACTCCCTCCCTCTTGTTGGGAACACCGGCCTACCCCTCCCAGAGGTATTAGTGAAACGTTTCAGCGAGCTATTCTGATCGTAGAATTACCGTGTCTGAAAGTCTTGAAGTTCCACGTTAATTTTTTCTATATTGACGTCAACCCACAGGATATCATAATATCCATTCACAGTGTCAATGACGTCATTATACAAGCCGTAGAGCTTTTGCAAAAGATTCAGTTCTCGGCGGATCTGCATCAGGTCTGGGTACTCTGTCACAGCGAGCCCAAACAGCTCTTCTCCTCCGGAGTATGTGATGTATTTACGCCATAGCGCGTCAAATCGATTCTGCAACAACAACGAAAAAATATTAAAAAAAAAAAACTACTTTCACTTCACTAGGAGTCTTTACATGGACTGTCGAACTGGGGGAAGACTTAGAAATAAAGGGAGTGAGTTTATAAAGAAACTGTGGTGCTGTGTCAGTGGGAGTAGCAAGGTAATTTTGGTTTTATCAACTGAGTTGATAATTTAAATTTGCCAATGTAAATAATTTCAAAGCTGACGTTTCGAGCGTTAGCCCTTTGTCAGAGCTCTTCATCATTCGCTCTGACAATTTAAAATTTACTTTATAAACTCAGTGGATAAAACCAAAATTATCTTGGAAAAGACTCAGACCAGTCTGCTTGAAGTAAAGAGTAAACTCAGCTAATTAAGGGGTTATTTTCCTCATCCTTCTTTTTTTAATGCAATATTTGTAAAACACGATTTCCGTAACACACCCTAGTTAACCACCATCCTTTGCATCAATTGATTTTAGGGAGATTTTTTGCACGTAGTTGAAATAGGGAAGGAGAATTATCGTATGAAGTTGTGAGAATGGATAAACATCAGGCCCCGGTTGTTCGAAGGCTGGAGAGTGCTATCCACTGGCTAAGACAGTACAGTGCAGTTGGCTATCTCTTATCCGCTGGATAGCCTTTTATCAGCTAGATAGCGTCATCTGCCCTTTGCATAACTGGGTCCTGGTTGGTAGGAAGTAAGTACGAATAGCGAATACTTAGTAAAATAAAGTTAAAAAAAAGGTGCTAAGATTTCCAGCTGCAGTTTCAAAGGGCATGCGCACTAACCTGAAAGATGATCAGTCTGTCACTAGCCTCACGAGGAGGGACATTTGGAACCATTGGGCCAGTCTGAAAAAAGAAGGAGTAATAAATAATTATATGCATTGATAGATAAAAAGAAGGGTTAAAAAAAAAATAACTTGATTTAGGGGTCAACGTATTAAACACCTTCGAGGTACTTGGAGACACTGTGAACAAGTTAACAAATGGATTAAATAGACCTGTAATTGTTTAATTTGGCTGTTAATATAAAGAATCGCAGCCGAGGAGAGGAAGTTAGGACTACCAAGAAAAGAATCTCATTGACTCGTTTACCGACGCCAACTCTACTATAACAAAGTAATATGCGATACATTCTTACATGTAACGAAAAATAACACATGCAATTGAATACAATCGTTGACAAAACTGTTGACAGACTGACCTCTCTAAATTCCTATTACTTCCTTTTTATCTCTTTTGCCTTAACTATGTTAACCTATTTGTCCCCTTCCATCCCAAAACAATGTTGTATTGTGATTTTGTGATCTTTTAGCTACAAACACGCAACACTGAATGGGGGAGGGGTTGGTTCAATGATTTAGAGTATTGCACAAACAGTAGTGTTATTCTACACATAAAAAGTGTCAACTAATTTTGAAGCTGATTTTAGGTCAATTGGGAAATTGACACCTTACCGTTTGGTAATCTGATGAAAATGAAGTGACATCCTCGATGAAAATCTGCACTTTGTCGATAAGGTCTCCCTTGAAGTTAGGCTGGATTTGAATGAGGTGTCCTTGAGACTCCGTCTACATAGAAAAACAACAAACGTTGACGTTAACTTGAAGGTTTACTTGACGACTTCAACACAGAAAAACACGTTACTTGAGCCCGACTTCCGGACACACTTAAGGATGTCGGCAACCTATTATACAATCCGAGCACAGTGATGATAGTTAAGCTACTTTGAAAACAGTTTTAACGGAACCGACGCACAAGAAGAAATCGCATTTTGAACTTATCCAAATCCTTGAGTTAAGAAATCATTCTAAATTGGTCAAGTTCCAACCACATTTTTGCGCGATAAATTACCCCTTGAGGCACTCATGTTTCATTCCTTCTTTCAATCAAATCCCCCCCTCCCCAACTCCTATGTCAAATTAAAAAGTTCGAAACAAAAATTGTCAGCTGGAGTTGTGGTGAGGATCTGATCGTCTTCATTGGAAAAAAAATAAACAAAAAAAAAATACGTATAAAAATACACATAGGAACTTAAAACAACACATGTCATGTATTACAAAAGACAACTATATGGAAAAAACAAACGATTTACCGCTAGAGACTGAAGCTTCTGCCATGAATAGCGAAGCGTGTCGACTCTCTCTGACTCTTCTTTGGCGACCAATAACTCGTAACGATTCAACATTGCGTACGATTCCTGAAAAAAAAAAATAAATACGAAAAAAAATGAATTCGAAGTCTTGTCCTCGCTGCCTACAACGTTCCATCTATTTTCTTGCGTCCGTCAAATCTGATATCACCATTTCAGCGAAACCTTTAAACCTTTCGTGGTGTTCACCTGCGTTTTAGAATATGAACTTTCAATTTTTTTTTTCACCAATCAGACTTAAAACCTACGCTGTGTCTTAGTTGACACCTTTCATGAGAACTCCTTTTTTGCAGGACAATTTACAAGAAGCCAATGAAAACTCAGGGTAAAATACAAGTAAGCTGCTATAAACACGGAATAAAGTGAGTGAGGCAGGTTGGTTGACAGGCCGGGTGGCGCAAGTTTTCTCACTCGACTTCTAAGAGGGAGGTAAAGCAAAATAAAGGGCTTCGACAGTTTTATTACGTGAAACGGCGAACGTCAGCTTTCCCTTTCACGTCTGACGTAAAACAGCGTGAGCCTTGCTGCTTTAGATTTGTGTGAGCTCACGTCATAGTGGATTTGAAGGCTTCCTTGTATAACTTACAAGGAATAGTTTTGGTGCCCTTTTTCCAGCAATTGACGTCCACTCTGTGGGAGAAAAAAGCGAAGAAAACCTTACGTGCACAGTAAACGCGAAACAGATAACTTTCTCGTAGAAACGGCAAAGCGCAACCGGAAAACGTGAAAAAAATGGCAGGAAAACAAAGTCATGTCGTCACTCTTGCCGTTCACGTTTCACGTAAACGCGGTGCTAAATCTCTCTACTGAGACCCAATTGCACTAACCTCGATGGGCCCAATGGACATGTCAATCATAATCTCCCTATCTCGGATCTCCTTTAGTGCGGCCATGGCATGCCGTATGTCGTCAAGGTCTTTGATTGGTCGACTGAGACGCTTCGTAATATCCTCAATGAAGGTTAATATTTCCTCCATTTCGGTCCGATACCTGACGTTACAGTTTCGGCCAAAGGCCACGCACCAAGCCCTCGTTTCCGCGCAAATTGCTGTTTTGAGGTGTTCTGTAAGAGAGAAAGACAAAGGTAAAAAAAAAAAAAAGACCCTTCTGTTTATTGTCAATGAGAAATCGCTCACTTAACGGCCAGTGCGTTAAGGGAACTCTACAAATGGTTGAGTAAATCTTTTCAGAATGATAAGGCAGTCAGCCCTCGATGAGGCAACGATCTCAACCATAAGTTAATAAAGGGGGTACGTTTCTGGGGTAAATGTGATACTGCGTCGGTGGGGTCTTAAAAGATAAATCGTTTTCATCAACTGAGTTGAAAATGTAAATTTACCACCGTAAAGAGTTTCAAAAGATGAGCGATGACAAAGGCATACGCTCGAAATGTCAGTTTCAGAAACTCTTTAAGCTCCAATTTACTTTATCATCTCAGTTGATAAAAACAAATTATCAACGATAAGTTGTAAATTCTACCTTGATCACAAAATACCTGTGAACAGCGATACGGCTCCAGCCTTATAAGACTCAGGTTCTCGCATGATGGTGTCTTCCAGGGCTTTGTACCTCAAAATCTGAGCTTCAAACTCCGACAACTTGGGGTCAGTCTCCAAAAACTTAGCAATGTCCTCTTCTCGTTCTTCCTTCCAAATTGACTCATACTTGCTGAAAAAATCCAAGGCTGTAGTTACATCCTTTTTCTGAGAATTAATCGCTGTGGACAGGAACGACACAAGTTTAGCAATTTCTTTGTTTTCAGCGACATTTTTGAAGTAATTGGCTTTCTGAGGGAATATTGCCATGCTAACAACGGTACCAGCATCACTATCGGTAGGCATTCTCGTAACCCGTCGGGAGTGCGCGACGTCGGATCGGCTCTCGTCGTCACTGCCCACATTGCTCGCCGAGCGACTTCGAGCCTCGTTATCAGAATCGTCTTTGTCTTTCTTTTCCACTTTAATAAGTGCTTTGCAAGTCTTGCACCACTGCGAGACACCTTTTGACACAGATACAACATACTGGGCGGCTTTGTTTAGCCCTTGTTGGATCTCGTCCAAAGCTGGCTGCATGGTTATGTTCGGAATCTGCAAAGTCACATTCGCCGAGAAGAGCGGCGACAGATCAGGTCCAGAATCCTTCCCTTGTCCTACCGAGCTGCTATTCTCAAGATAATGATGTGATAGAGCAGCTTGCACACGTTTGCGCATACCATCTAAAGTTGTTCTTGTAACGCGCACAATGGCGTCAATGTTCTTATGAATAAAATGCATCAACAATTCTTGAGCTTCCATATTTAGCTGATCCCGTATCTCGCGCTTGCGCTTCGCTGCTGCAGCTGCTGGGCTAATAACCGCACTTCCCAATCGACTACTGGCAGATCGACTGTCTGGTCGACTACCACCCGTCCGGGGGCGACTGCGTGCACTCTCCCCTCTGGGCACAATTTTGTCTTGTTCCCCATCGTCCTTGTCTTTTGTTAAGTCTTCATTCCCTAGGTCCTCGTCGCTGTCAAGTTCATCATCTTGGTCTTCCTCTTCAAGTTCTAGCAGCATTGAGATCAATTCATTCGCAGCTTCTTCTACTCGCGCGCTTTTTGATTCCAGTAATTCAGAACCTCGCTTGCAAAGATCCTGTAAGTTAAGATACCAGTGCATGATGGCAAATGTTACCAACCTAAGTGTACCATACCTTAATCACAGATTGCCACACACCCCCCTCGTCCTCCTCATCATCAATCAATCAGTCAATCGATCGATCGATCTTTATGAATACTCTTGAGAAATAGGATTACATGTTTGATCGCCCGAATGCGAGTACTCCTAAAAAGGACTTTGTTCATAGCAATGACTGAACTTTTGACAACTCGAGCGGAGGTTATTGCAAGCCGAGAGTGACAAAAGCCAGATTAGTGAAGACTGATTTGTTTGTTATGTCGAGATCTTAATGGTTGCAAGTCTCAAGTAGCATAAAGTGGTCGTGATTAGTCAGTTTTGATCCGTTGGTAAAGTTGAGTGGTTCCGTTGGTTGCGCTTGCTGCGTTTAAAGATAATTGTACATTAATTTACTTTTCAACTGAAATGGCTAGGGGAGATAAAAACTGGCGCACTCTCTCTCGAACTCGTACTCTTCATACTTGCTCACCTCGGTATTTTTTAGAAACCTTTCTACAGTCCAAGGAGCATCGCTCGGTAACTCACAAAGTAGCGTGTTACTCATCTCTTGCAAAACAGCTTCTATTCTGAACTTAACCAAATCATTGGCTCGATCGATCAGCAGCTCTAGTCCCTTTAGAGCATCATAAACACTGTCCATATAAACATCCAGACTGAGAGATGTCCAGTTGAGCATGGTTAACCCGGGCTCGATTGCTGCATCTACTTTGGCCAGATGAGGCGACATAAGGGGTTTGAATGCTGGAGGTATCCTTCCAAGAACCCGAACACTCTCTGATAACAGCAGCTATACAAAGTGGAAACAAAGCTCAAGTTTCACTTGGTTCTGGTTGAAAATCAATGACAAGTTTTAGTGAAGGATAAGCTAGAAGATACTTGTCTGTTCTGCTCCCTAACCTTTGACCTTTAGACGATAGGACAAATTACAGAGACGACTACCTCAGTCTCAAAAGCTAGCCTCGAGTATTCTTCTAGAAATCATCTCGGTTTCTGTTAGCTGAAGGATTTGGTTAGATTTCCCTTACAGTTTGCCGGTAACAAATTCATTTCCTGCACGGTGAGAGCCATTGTGAGAATGAAAAGAGTCTTATTGTCCATGAATACAAAACAAATACCCTGGTCAAAGATCGTAATCCGACTTCTTGATTCCGAATCCAAAAACGAACTGAAAATTTGATGGCCGGTCCCGTCAAAAGTACCCGCTTTTCTAGCCCTGATCGTCGCATTTATGTGGTTTCACTGTTATACCTTTTATTGACTACCCTCCTGGAAGCATTTTCTTTACCTGTAATCTGTTGTAGTTCTTTTTAATCGTTTGTCTCTTTTGGAGCAGGGTCTGGGCACCAAATGGAATGTCCAAGCCCAAGCGCATCATACACTCGGATTCCCGGATGAGGGTTAGAATTTGAGGATCAAAGTTCACGAAGAGTTCTTTTGTTTCAGGGTGGCGTACGAGGAGGGAGGCTTGGAGACCAGACTTTGCCACTTCGACCTGTTATGAGGAAGACGATAACAATAATTTCACGAACTGTCAACGGTATGAAAATAATAAAAGATTCACCATTTAAAAAATAATTTTAAAAGAAACAAAACAACAACTTTTTTCATGACTTGTCAAGGAAACTTTTACATGGTTTACGTAACTTTCTACTCCGGCAATTTTTTACCGTAATGTCTCCACCAAGTATCAAGCATAAAAAACCAAAAGACCAGCGAGCTAGAAATTTGTCCCTCTTACCTGCTTCATCCATGCCTGATGGTATAACACCTCAAATTCTAACAACACTTTAGCAAGTTTGTTATAGCTCTTAATGGTCTTCTTAGCCTCAGGCGTCTGCAGAATTGTGGGATACTTTTGAAACATTTCCATCGGTTCTTGAATCCTTCTGTACATTTGTCGAGCCCAGGCTATCTTGCCTGCTATTGGCGGTAGATCCCAGGCCACCGGTGGATCGTTGCGGTGTCTCTGGTAAATCTTCTGTATGGTGTCAATGTCGCGGCCATAATACATCAGGATTCGCTCGTATTTCTCCTGAATCGTGTCTTTTAAGCTGTCCAGGGAAAGTCTACGAGAAAACGTGAAGAAAGAAAACACAAGAACTAAGGAAACATGTTTTTCACATCATTACAAGCGTGAGGACATGGAAAAAAATCTGACTTCCGATGAGAAACTGAACCCAGACCCCTGAGCGCCTCGACGCTCTACTAGTAAGCTACACAGAACTCTAAGGTAGCTGAAAAATGGTATGTTGACACTTTATCGCAGACGGACTGGTAAAAATCTGAGTTCACCGTAAGAATTCTCACTTCAGATTCCTTGATTTCGTGGCTGGAAACACTGCCAACTGAGCGAACTACTGAGAACTCTTTGGTCAGCGAGACCATGTTCCACTTCTTATGTGCTAAACAGACTGCATACCGCAAGGTCAGCAAAGTCGATAGAAATGTACAGAAGGTAAATTAGATGTCAACTCGGTCGACGAATAAGGACAGAGGATTTAAGAGTATGTATCGCTGACGTGCAAATAACTGCTAATGCACGACAACAACGAGTCACCCTGGCAAAACCTTTCCTTTTCCCAAGATGGCATAGTAGCGAATACAGCAATCTGAATTTTTCTTCGCGCTGATCTCTACCAATGGTCAAGGTACTGTTTCCATGAGTTTTTTCATTTTGTATTAATAAAAGAAACTCTAATTTGAAAGTGATTTCCTAGGTGCAGCGTTTTCCAAGACCTTCATCACGACTTCCCAGCTGGCAAAAAAATAGTACCTCTCATGTGGAAATAAACTTGTAAAAGTTTAAGGTAAGAGTACTGCTTTAAGAATACTTGAGAAAGTAAGGGTTCTTGATCAGGTTTAATTTCTTATCTCTTACCTCTCAAATTTCCTTATCAGTCTCAAGGCACGTTGGGTCGAAGGAATCCGATCAAAGGAGTTGTCCATGAAAATCTGCAGTTGAACCTGTTCAAAGTTTACAAACATTACAAACATTACAATTTGACGATTAAAATATAAAATATACATGGAATCCTATAAATAGATCTAGACTATTAAAACTATGTTCTTTCATTCTAATCCAAAAGGTGAGGATAGAGTTCAAGTAAGGTGGGGAGATCATTCTCGGGAAAACAGGCGACCCCCATACGGGCATGCAGGATTAAATACACCCGAGATCAATGTCAGATCTTGTGTTTTTTTTCCAAATACTTGTCTCAAAAAATTGCCATAGCAAGTTGCATGTGAAATTACCGTGGACCCAGGTTGTAAATAGTCATTTTGTCGAAATTACTGTTACTGAAAGCTTTGTGCTTGCGCCTCAAAGAAAAAAATATTTAGTTTTCTTCGCTCGTTTATTTGCTGCAACTTACATTGGGTAGATATTTTTTCTTTAACATCACTGTACCTGCAGATCGTTAATTTGTCTTTTGAACTCCTCAAAATCGGCATCAAAGTCCATCTTCCGATAATCCAGCAAGTCGTATGGTTTCTTCTTCATGGTGGTGACAATTAAAACAAATTTGTTCCAAAGTTGTTCCATGCCTTCTATCCTCGATTCTCCGAGACATGAGAACGCTTTCATCGTGTCCAACATATCAATGATCTTGTGCAGTCGCCGTGAGAACGTGTTACTTTTGCCAAAAATGTACATTTCGCTGAACTCGAATTGTCTTTCCTCCGAATTTTGCTCGAGTCGCTGTTTTGTCTTCTGGAAACATCTTTGATATTCTTCGTTTAATCGAATACAGTTTTTCAGTTTTTCGATAAGTTCCTCCTGTTGATATTCCCACACTGTCTTGTACCCATGCTCCGTTATGTAGTTTTTGCACGCGGTGATCATTTGATTGGTGACCTGAAAGAAGAGAAAAAAAAAAAACAGAGCAATTCGCAATTGAGTACCGGAATCAACGAAGCGCCCTCACTCTGGAAGATTCGCAACTTCTCCTCAATCAGACGTTTAAAGCTAAAACCATCCATGACCTGGGCATTCGCAATTTCCCGTACTTTCAGGCGGCCTTACGCATAAACTCTTAATACTCAATTTTGAGCGCTTTCTGATGTTTACTTCTGTTTTGATTGGCGGTTGTTTTTTTATATGAAATTTTAGAAGCTTTTTTTTGGTGCGGGACAGAGGAGGAGTTCTGAATCTCCATGAAGAAGCGAACCTCAGACCACAGGATTCGGGTTCGATGCTCAACAACTGTCAACAGAGACTCTCGATGGTTAGCTATACCACAAAAAGGTTCACATGTGACACACTTTCTACATACTCCTAGTTTATTCTAGGGCCAGCAATGTCGAAAGCATCATGTTCGTAAAGAGAGCAAGACAAATCATGGATTTAAAATCTTTCTTAAGGGAGATTTTGTTGGATAAGCCCTCTGCACTCGTTTAAAAAGGCCACCTCGCATCAAAGTTGTCACTGACTTTCAAAATATGACGACCAAATGCATTAACCCTTCACATTCTAAACCGTTGATCAGGGCAATTGCAGTTTCCGCGGTCTATCATTACAAACAACCCCTATCTCCTGTGAGCAAAGACAACATCTGAAGTAGAGATAATCATTTATTCCCACCCTTTAGATGATAATATGTGTTTACGACGACTGCTCATATCCTACATGTGCTGGCATACCCAAAATAAAAAGGTTTTGCAACGAGGCTCTTGCCGACTAAATTGTCAATTTTCAAACAACAGTGCGGCGGGTCTGAAGCGGGGAAATCGTCACTTCACTTTTCCTTGAACACTTACTTTAACAAATAAAGCCGTCATCCTTTCAGACGTGTTGTAATATCTTGAATAGCTGTTAATCATGCGAATGGCGTTTATTAGTCCAGGAATCCCGTCCATCATACCAACCTAACAAATACAAAAATATAAGACACGAAAGTAAATTATCATGCTCAGTTCAAACGTGAATTTTTTTTAAACTGAACTTAAATACCTGTTTGGTCGACTCAAATAATAAAATCAGCCGGTTGATTCTAACGTAGAACTTAGCTGATTAGTTGGAGTTGTGTTTTATAAAAAGGTGCAAAAAATTTATACCAGGTCCCCCATTAGAAGCAACAGATGAATCGTCTAACATTTTAATTCGAATTCGCTGCTCTGTCGTACTTCCTATACCGACAACTTGAGCTCAGTTCTTGGATGGATTCTTTAGATATATCGAACTGAGTTGATTCAAATATCTTTCTGTTCATGTACTTGCATAATAAATGAAAGAATTGAGTTTGGTACATCTGAGTACAATAAAAAGGTCGAAATTCGAACTGCGCCTCAGTTGCCGCATGACACAATGGTAGTTACTTACCGGATCACTGTTGTAAAGTGGGTCACAGAATTTCTCCAGTGTGTAGAGGAATTTCACATTGTCTTTGGCTTCATTGGCGTAATCTGTTATTCTGCTGTCAATATCTCGCCAAGTCTGTGAAAAAAAAAAATGTGACAGTTTTTCAATTTCATAGGATGACAAATTATGTGAAAAGCATATATCTTTCTGAAGATCAGAATTTATGCTTGTCGGATTTGTAAAGTTGGTTGAAGATAAAAGCAGATAGCTTTAGTTAACACTTTGGTAGGAAATGCAATAGATCAGTTCTTGGATCATGTGAAGCAAATCAGCGAAATGAGGTAAAATATTTGAAAGTATTCCACAAACCTTTAGGAGTTTAGATTTGGCTGCGTGGAGAACTCCAACAACTGCTTTACATTCTGTTCCCTTGATCTGATCCAGCAGCGAGTTAAACTTTGCCATTCTTTTCTTCCAGTGATCAAGTTCTGCTTTGGGGCCGACGTCATCAGCCTCTTTCCTCATTTGCTCACTCTCTGCCAAAACCTGGAAAGAAAGAAAAAAACCAAGCCTTGAGCTTAAACGTACACGCATAAGCCCACTGAGGTTCAGGGTTGTGCTGCCAGCTGATGGGAATTTTCCTTATACAGAAGCGTTAAGTGCACAATTAGGGCGAGAAACTTGCATCTTGCTTCCTTGGTCGGTGCATAACTTATTTGATCTTGGAAAGGACAATTTTTAAAACTCAATTATTTTCATTCATACCAACAAAGTAAAAGTATTTTCAAGTTGCGAGATCCTATTCAACGAGTCAATCGCTCAAGTGCTCATGATTAAAATATAAAACGCTAGACGTATCTTTGAGGTCATATTTACGTGGATTGCCCCCGTTAAGACTAAAATCATAGCCTTAAGTTTTCTGATTTTAGCACAGGAGAATTAGACCCAAAAAGGGGCCCACAAACCTTTCACTCACAAATAATTTATATATAAAGAATACACACCACCTTTACATAACAATTTTCGTGTCTACGAATAAAAATATCTTGATTTCACTCCACCTCAAGTCTGAGTCCTTCTCTTCCTTTTCTTACACGTAATGAGAAAACAGGCGCTATTTCAGCCTTAGCTGAAACATTTTGAAAACATTCTTCAGTTAAGTGAAATAAGCTTAAACACGAAGGCGCGCTATATAAGGAAGTCTTCCCTGGGAAAACCTAGGCTCATTTGACGTGTGCAGGTCAAATTTAAATGCTGGTAGACGACAAAAGGAGCTAATGAGATATCTATTGTTTACTTCCACCAGCATGGTGGCAATGAGGTAACGTGCGAACAACTTACTTCGATCTCAAATTTACCGCCACAAATAAAGACAGTTTCCATTGGAGAAAGGAAATACAAATCTCAAAAATTCTTGTATTGTGATGAAGATATAAAACAATTTTGAGGAATGCGCCCGCTGTTCACCGCTTTGGAGTAGCTGTAGCTCAAGCTGACTTGACTCTAAGAGTTCTACATCACAAGACGGTTAACTGACAAATGGTCCAGTGGGACCTAAGGCTCCTTTTATAGCGCGATTTCGTGTTTAAACCGATCCGAGAAGAGACAGGGTGTTACTTAGCACCTGATTGCACTTTCCCTGAAACTTCGAAGGTTAGAGGGGAGAGAGCCGACTAGAGATGAGGCTGTGTCAGAACCCTTCGGAAATCTTCAGCAGTCTTTTAGAAAAGACCGGCTCCTCAAGAAAGAAGTTCACATCTTTCTCTGAAAAATACTTGCCAGGAATACACACGTACCTGCTCGATCTGTTTTATCCAAGCCGTAACAATCTCTTCAATCTGCTCAAGTGTTTCACTGGAGCTAGCAGCTGCTATGTAATCGGTAGGAGAACTTATCCTAGTCAGATCAATGCTGTCACACTCCTTAAGGCTCACCGCATCATCTAAACTGGCCTTTGCACTGGACAGTATACCTAAACAATAAAGTGAACAAGAGTTTAAGATAAAGTACAAACTTAAAGGAAATTGGTTAAATGGTGTTATTGATTATTTCGTGGTGAGTTGAAAGCCAATCGAAGTGGGCTTAACTAGTTCTCCGTACCTGCTTAAGTGGGGTTATTTAGCTTACAATAACGGATTTAACACCTCACAACCATAAATAGCTGTGAAACAGATGTCATTTTAACCGATTCGCGCTTAATCACAGAAATGACGTCAAAATCGTCAGCAAAATCGCTGTGCACTTGGTTGAAAAAATACGAAGGGTACAAACACTTTTATTCATTGATTGACCCAACAACAAGCGACAACTTTTTAGTCCGGGCTAATTGTGCTACGTGATATGACAGCATATCATCATTCATTGTACCTACTCAAACCCATTGCACAATGGCTATCAACCAAAACACAACCCAGCAAAAAGGCGACAAGAATAAAGAAAGATATAACCTACAGCATATCATTTGATGAACAATTAATTATCAGAACGATAACTGTAACAAAAAGAAATGTTTAGCAAATCGTAAAGAGTATTTCTACTGAGATAAATAAGATCAGCTCGGAGTGAAAGCTGGGTTCATGTCATGGTTAATTGACGGTATATGCCAGCTGATAGCATTTACACGCGCCATCGATCACCCAGAACTATTCCTTCATCAACCTACCCACAAAATTGTCCAGTTGGTTCATGAATCCGTTTCGTACACTTGCACCATGTTTGTCTGATAAATCACCCCAGTTGGAACTCTTAGATAGGGCAGGAATGTAGATATCCGCGAGTAATCTCTCAACTGATTGAAGAACGCCAACACCACGAGTATCCAACAAACCAAACGTTGTTTCCTGAGTTAAAACATAATTAGAAAACTCATAAGCACTGTCTGTATACACTCAATACTTTTTTTGGCTGACAAAGGGAAATAGAAGAGGAGGGGGCAGGTTCATTGACACCAAAAATGAATTTGAATTTTTTTTTTCTTTACTGATACAACTGATAAGTAACAGCAGTGGCAGATCCAAGGGGAGGGTGGGGGAGGGGGTCTCCAACCTCTTCCCATCAGGCCTATGGGCTATTTTAGTACTTTTTCTGACACCAGAACGCTTTCAATAACAGGATCCCCAGTTACTACCCAATAGGAAAAGACATGTAATTAAAATCTACCTGAAATGTATTCAGCTTATTTAGGCTTTGGTGTAAAGTGAAGTTTAGAAACCTCCCATCAAAAATCCTTAGATCCCCCCCCCCCCAACCAGTACCCCAACAAGTATAACAGCTGCTTGATTAAGTGACTAACAAATGGACAGATGGATACATACAGAAAAATGGATTTTTTTTTCTTTCTAGAAATGAAACCATTGGTACAGTGTAAGAGGAAAGGCACTCCTGTTCCTTTTGAATGGACATCTTCCTCAGAAAAAAAAAAATACCAAATGGGAATGATCCGATTTCAGTAACATTACCTGGCTGATGTTTGCCATTGTAAGAGCTTTTGTGGGATTAATTCTGATGAAGAAGACACATGCTCCTGTGAGCTGCATATCCTTTGTGTCTGTGATAAACACTTTGGGTTTGGTTTTTATGTTGGTTGCTTGAGCTCCACCAGGTCCTAGTCTGACATGTTCAACTGAAATCAAGTAAATGAGTCAAAATTAGAATTATAGTAAAATTGAAGTTTGTATAGTTTGCTATGCTGACAATAATTGTCTTTATTGATTCAGTCATGGGATGAAAAAATATACCCCTCTCACAGCTAGGTTACATGTATATTTAAAAATTAGTAGATAAAAATAGGAGTTCTTCACTTGATCCTTGTTTAATTTCAGCCACTGACTAGAGTTGTGTCTTAGATTGTATTCCATGACCTTCAGTTTAGGTATGAGGTTTCTCAGAGAATATTTCTTTTGTTATTTTATCTTGTTGGAATTATCCAACCAATTTAAGAGCCAATTTAATTTGGTGGAGTGCATTTTCAACCATTAGCCAATGAGAGCCAGCTGTATACATTACTTGGGGTTTACCATAACGGCATTAAATGCCGTTATGGTAAACCCCAAATGATGATGATGAAGAACATTGCCCTACTGATGAGTACACGTACTATTATGATGCAAGTGTGACTGTAGTGGTAATGAAGACCATGACTGATCATAAACACATTCATGTAGTTCACAGAAAAAAATTGACTTGTGGTTCCCACAACATAAAATCAATATCACCTTACAAAAGTGCTTCAAATGACATGGAAATTTGTGCAGAGATGGAGATCTCAAAAGTCAAATTTGTCAAATGAAAGTTTGGAGAGCAACTAAAGGAGTGCAATTCAATAACATTAGAGAATGAATAAAAAACTACATTGATCAGCCAATTCTGCATTAAAATAGAGAAAAAAAAAGATATGTACCAGACAGTAGTAAACTAGGAAAATTAAGGATTACCAAAACTAATCAACACAAATTATCATAAGTTAGAGAAAGCCTTCCTTATTGCTTCATATAGCAATCTCATGCTTATAACCTACCCGCATCTGGTAAACTTTCCACTTCTTGAAAATAAAATACAATCTTTGAAAGACCATCTGCCTTGAAAAAATCCTCCATGGTTTCAATCTGTAAGCAGATTTTGTTTGCCCCAATGATCAATGTGAAAACATTTTCACGGTAATGTCTCAGTCTAACTTAAATACTGGTATATACTGAGGTCTTTCCATTGATAAACAGATAATGATATTAGAATTCAATACTTGTGGAGGCATATGAGAATGAAAGTAAAAAGAAGGTCAGAAGAGTACAAAAGTATAATTTCTGGTGACAATAAGGTCACTGGGGAATTTGAGGTTTTGATTTCAACATTTGCATCTTCAAAAAAAAAAAAAAAATGCCATAACACATGTTTAACCAAATTTGTGCTATTCTGATGGTACCACTTTAAACCTTTTTAACTCCCAAGATCTGATTGTTACAGTAATTCTCTCTTGTTAATTCTCCTCTCTAACTGCTACTTAGTGAGTAACAGAACTTGGTGTTAGATAGCAACTTCTGTATAGACCTGATAAGGTTGAGTATTCTCATAACTTGTTTGCTGGATAATGTATGGATATTATAGGGAGAAGTTACTTTTTGATCACCTCTGGGAGTTGAAGAGTCAATGGGTCTCATCCAAATAATTATTTAATAGATAACCAAAGAGCCATATCAAATGTTACACAATTAATGCACACTATACACATACCTGATTGCCTTCCAGTAAAGATTCTGTGACTTCATCATTTGTTAACCCAAGGGTACTGCCAACTGTACTCATCACATATTCATGTCTAAAATCAATCATAGACCGCTTTGCTTCTCTCTCCTCCCTTGCCTTTTGCTATTTGAAGTGCACAAAAAAACTATGTTTAGAGTTTATTGCTCATCATTCGTCCCCTGTAGTACCAGACCTTTAATCATATTGAATTTGTTATGAGTCCCTTGAAAATTTTTCGTTGCATCAGCATAATTCATTGTGCAAATTAATGCATATACAATTGCTTCTAGATATAAATGGGTGGAAATCAATGTAACCTCAAACTGTCAAAAACTTGTCATTTCTATCTTGTTCAGTTTGTATGCTGGTCCTCAGCAGATGGTTGATCGCAATGATATCTTAATGTAGTACTATTTTCAAAACGGAATTATTTAACAATTATTCCACGAGCGCGCGTTGGATATGAGATGATAGATAGCCAACTCGGCGCTACGCGCCTCGTTGGCTATAATCATCTTATATCCAACAAGTGCGAGTGGAATAATTGTTTTATTAAAAACGTTAAATTAAATTATTAAATTTCATTAAATTTTTAGCTCTCTTTTAATTTTAAGCTGACACGTATGCTTACCATATTTGTAGATTATGGTATTGGCTGATATACCATAATGGCTAAACCAATAAAAAGTCTTGAATTGCATTATCCAATGATCTAGTGCATTATCACAGCAGTTGTAGGTTTAAAAATGTCACTAAACCTTCAAAAAACATCCTAAAATTTCGATTCTGTTTATTCCTCGACCCTGCTATTTTCTCTGCCATACAAATATTAACGAGATATGTATGATCCTTGTACAAATTCGGTTAATATTTCAGAGTCCACGAACAATCACACGAGTCCATTGGCAAACACTACTTTTATCGTCAGCTGCTCCAACAATCTCTAACATGTGACGTCATTACACAACTTGCAGACCATTGCAACACCAAGAGTCAAACGAAACCTTCAAATCAGAAATTAAAAATTTCCCGGTACAACCGATCGATCTCTTGAGTTCTAAGTAGATAGTGGATAAAGTCTTGGAAGCTTTAAAAACCGCATATTGCAACTCTTGCTCAAGATCAGCTCTGCATCGTTTTGCACATCATATTGTAACGATCTCTCCCGATAACTTATTGTACGTCTATGAGGAAACTTAAAATGAATTGTGCCATGTTTGATCATTCATCGTAAATCTACCAACTGTTAAAAGCTCCATTCCTTGTGGCATGATTTACAAAATGCCGACAATACACCTTAACGCCGCAGACAACTGAAAGCTTTCAGCAGAAATTTTATTACTGTAAGCCCTTCATGTTTTTTATAACATTGCGCAGAAGTTCCAGAGTTCCCTTAAGAATCATTGCGAATACTCTCAAATACAGACCGATCGTCCATACCTCAGCGTCAAAACAATGAGATTAGATTTCTAAACCAAGCCTTGAATGGCACAAGAAAAGAAAATGCTTTCGCATTCCTAAAGCACTAAGAAGTCATGATCGAAATTAATGGCGTGACACTAGTCTAACCTCAGGATGTAATAAACATTTTGCCTTTTAGGTGCGCAGATTGAAGTAATAGCTAACCTGCTTTTCCTTTATCGACTCTGTTGGACCCAAAGCCTGCAATCGTGAAGCTTTCTTCTGCTCTCTTTCCGCCGTTGAAGGCTTCTGCTGCTTACGCGAACGATGTCTTCCCCCTCGACTGTGAGGCAGTGGATTAGTAGTACTCGATGTAGGTTGTTCCGCCATTTTAGTTGTAACTTGTTCGGGTAATTTTCTTTCACCCTAAATCATTCTTGGTTACCAGAACTCCTACTTTGATTCGAGATGTTCTCAATTTGTTCACGAGTCGTCTTATCTTAATCCCCCAATTTTTTTGTTTTCACTGTGTTTAGTCACTTCAAGCCATCATCTGCGGCTGACTTATAATTTCCATGGAAGCAGCTATTGATTCTCATAAACAAAATAAATGATGCATGAAGGCCTGTGATTGGCTGGAAAAATAATTAGCTCTAAACTGACATAGAGGCGATGAAAAGAGGCTGCAAAGTAAGAGAAAAAGACAAAGCGAAACCCGTTATGTCAATTATCGCAATAAGCACCAAAAGCCATTTATATATTATTCGGTTTAACATAGAACATAAGCTAGTCGCGATCGGCCACTGATATATATGAAAGCCTTCGTTTGCAAACACTGACAATGTTTCCTCTAAAAAACAGAGAACTGCAGCAGTGGCCTAGAGTAAATTGAAAATTAATTTTAATTTTTTTCGCCTTCTTTCGATAATTAACATTGTTGTTTTAATAACATTTTGCTGATATCTTTGTTTTTTTAGTCCGTCGCAAGCTGCCGGGAAACAATTTTTTTTCTTTTTTGTGCGCACTCTAAAAGTTGTGTTTGTTTAGATTTACACCTGGGGCCTTACGATTGTGCTAGCATAATTTTTGGCATAATTTGGAAAAACGAGCATATTTTTTGCACTTTTTCTAAAAGTAGCACTGCTAGTATAATCGGCATATTTTGACTTGCTTGGTCTCTAAGATTGATTATTGTCAAGTTCTGTCGATGGTTCAGTCTATTTTCATTCGTCTGGGGGAGGGGGAGGGGAAGAAAGCTACAGCAATACTGCGTTGTTGGTCGTCTTGAGGACTGGGAAGTAAAGATTGCGTCGGTTCCAGTTCCCGATCTCACAAGCAACAACCCGTCGAGCAACCCAGGAGAAGAACAGCTTCCTGATAGGCCAGAACCTGCGGTGGCCCAGAAGGCTCAATGCAAACAAAAAATATACTGCAGCAAATAAAAAATATACTGCAGCAAATAAAAAATATACTGCAGCAAATAAAAAAATACTGCAGCAAATAAAAAATATACTGCAGCAAATAAAAAATATACTGTAGCAAATAAAAAATATACTGCAGCAAATAAAAAATATACTGCAGCAAATAAAAAATATACCGCAGCAAATAAAAAATATACTGCAGCAAATAAAAAATATACTGTAGCAAATAAAAAATATACTGCAGCAAATAAAAAATATACTGGAGTAAATAAAAATATACTGCAGCAAATAAAAAAATCATAACGCAAAGAAAAAAAGTACCGCAGCAAATAAAAAAATGCAACGCAAACAAAATCTACTGCAGCAAATAAAATATGCAACGCAAACAAAAAAAAAGAAAACGCAAACAAAAAAAGTTGGAACGCAACGCCAAGGAAGACTGGGTAATAGTTCTTAGTTTCCCGCCAAAACAGCATGAACTGGAACTCGCTTTTGGTTATGGACGAAAGCGATCAGCGTAGGATTAAAGAAAATTATTTTCATCAAGGGTATGAAAATAGAGTTATCATCGATTTTTTAAAGGAGCAGCATGGTACCAGTACTGTCATAAGTTCGCTACAGAACATGGTTTCAGAAAGGCGAACAAGCAAAGGATGAAACGAGTGTTGGCGGGAAACTAAGAACTATTACCCAGTCTTCCTTGGCGTTGCGTTCCAATTTTTTTTGTTTGCGTTTTCTTTTTTTTTTTTGTTTGCGTTGCATATTTTATTTGCTGCAGTATTTTTGTTTGCGGTGCATTTTTTTTATTTGCTGCGTACTTTTTTTCTTTGCGTTTTGATTTTTTTATTTGATGCAGTATATTTTTTATTTTCTGCAGCATATTTTTTATTTGCTGCAGTATATTTTTTGTTTGCGTTGAGCCTTCTGGGCCATCGTAAGAACCCGCTCAAATTGCAAGAGATCGGAGCCTGAAGAAAACCAACAACAAATACAAGGCCAGGGGAGGCATCTGACGTGGAAAAAGTCCCATTACATGATCGCATCAATCAGTTTCCAGGTCATTATCTAAATGTCAAGAGGCAACACGATATTTTGTAGTGCTTGCAGAGTTGTTTCTAAAAGAAAAAGCATTTTGTCATCCCATTGTGCTTCCAAAAAAACACGCTAGTGAGAGAGAAAATATCAAGAAGACAAAGTTGAGAGAACAAACCATTACCGAAGTACTCAGTCGAGGCAGCAAGTGTCTAACTCAAGATGAAGAAAATACGATGTTTTATTAACAATAAATAAATAATTTGGTTTTTGGACTAGTTTTGTGTGTTTTATTTTTAAGTATAAATTAAGAAAAAGTAGCATAATTTTTAAAAACGAGCACAACTACGAGTATAATTTAGAAAAAAATCGGGCACTACTAGTACCATAATATGCTACTTTCACTATCTTAATCGATACCGAAGGGCTTAATTACATCCATATTTCTTTAAAAATTGGTAATAATTGCTATTGGTGGACCGAAGAGAACCAAGAAAACCTCGTAACCTAACGTTATTTATAAATGGAGCCGTTACTTCCAACGATTTTGACTCGAACTATTGCTGGTGCTTAGATCCAACGAATGTCTGAACTGAATTTCAGTAATTTTAATTAGGCCCCACTGGATTTTTCTACTAAAGGTAATATATTCTGTATCTAGTATTGCTCGATTTTTTTTTCCGCAAATTATTTCAAAATTACGCTCTTTTTGAAAATTATGCTACTTTTTCTAAGTATGCTTTTCAAAAGGAAACATAAAACAAGTCCAAATTATATATTATTGTTAAAAAAAGAATGACATCTTTATTTGAGTTGCATACTTGCTCTGATAAGACAGAATTCACTACTGCACTTAATTCCAGGCTAGAAGCGGTGAATTAATGTGACAAAATGCATGACGTTCACGTCATGTTTCTCTTCGACTCCATTTTATTTTCCTGTGAAACCGACGTAATCTTTACTTCCCGTGTGCCCTGTCTGGTACCCATAAACGACTTTACCGCGGTTTCCATCAGCAAAAAACGCGTGCGAGGGGAGAGCGCAGAGTCGTGTGTTCCCTGTTTAGCTCTTAGCCCTTGCCTCGCCCCTGCAACCGTTGGCTTGTGTATCAAGCCAGTCTCACCCTAACCCTGACCCACCTTTGGAGGAAAGAAATGTTAAGTACATCTCACTTACTCCTCAATTCTTCCCTTAAAAACATCTCATGTTTCTTAAAGTAATGAAAGGTTACAAAATCTCCCACATTTCAAACGTAGGATCCAATCTGGTCAAATCAACGAAGGCTTCAGAAATATGCTTACCGGTAAGTTCTGTATAGTAATCTTTAGGCTCAGTGTTCAGCTGTGGGTGTGTTTCAGTGCACCTGCCGCCAGGGGTTTCATGAACGTTTTCAGCAGGAGGGGTAACTGGTTTTCATAGGCGGGCAAAACCTTTTTGAACTGAACCTCGTTATAGGATAAACTTTTCTCCAGATTGTCAAACCAGGTGGGCAAAACCGTCCTCGCGACCGGTCAATTTGCCCGCTGCCCGGCCCTTAATGAAACCCCTGCCTGCCATCCTACCTTGGTATATAGAGGATTGCATCCACAGGCTTACAAACCCACCATAGGCTGGAGCCAAACCCGAGTGACCCTTAGACAGACGAAGAACTGACATTCGACTTATCAAGCTATGTTGCAAATTTGTCATAAACTTCCTTTATTTTGCTGCACTCTAAATGCCACATTGGAAAAGAAATTGATCACTTTATTACAACAATCAAACACTTACATGCGAGTCAATACAAGACTTGAGGTCAGTAAAAGTACTATAAAGCACACCAGAAGCTAAATGTTACTTACAAATGAATAAAGCTGACATCATTTTACATTTGGAAAACATATGTAGTCAAGACAAGCAGCTCTGCACTAACATCTAGGTTACATTTTAAGATTCTAACAAACCACTGCCCATGGGCCACAAAAAGAGAAAATATTCCAAAAATGAGGTGTAACTCAGTTTAAAAGGGGAGAAAGAAATTCCTTGGACCATCACACATTTGCACCTAAATTAGCTGATGCATTTGTTTATCTAACAAGTGCACAAGTCTGACTTGAAACATGCACTGTAGGAATACTGTTCAAGATACCTGAGAATTGCTTGCTGCTTTACACGACTCTTTTTGATCAGGGTCAGTTTGTTGACCAATGGCACACTCACCCCTCCCCTGACACAACATTAAACCTAACTTGTTATCAGTTGACTGTTGTTGGGTTATGGGAGGGGTAGGTGCATAGTTGCTCAATGTCTTTTAGCAACTGCACACCTACCCCTCCCCTAACCCACCATTAACCCTAAGTTGTTATCAGCTGACTGTTGTTGGGTTATGGGAGGGGTGGGTGCAAAGTTACTCAATATCACTATGTGGGCAACTACTCACCCACCCCTCCCCTAACCCCAACATTAACCTTAACTTGCTACCAGTTGACTGTTGTTGGCTTATGGAAGGGGGGGTGGGCATTTGCAAAGATAATAACATTGATCCACTTTTTCTTCATCAAAGGGAACTGCTACTAAGTGTAATTTGCAGAAGAATCTAAAGAAAGGCCAAGTTTCATTTAATGTCCATCATACGTGCTTCCCTCTGGTGGCTGAGTAAGCTTTAAGTTCTCTTTAAGGGTCATCATTCTACAAGTGAATGAACAATGAATCAACGGATGAAGAAATAGCCCTTTTAACCATTTACACCCCAACATCAGTATGCGTATTCTCCACACTATTCTGCAGCTCATGGAGTTGGTGATCATTTTCTTCACTCCTTCACTCCTATCACCTTAATGTGTGATTCAGGAATGATATATTGTGAGAAAGTATCTGTTATTCACTCTTGGGAGTCAAAGGGTTAATCATGTGCATTTGTAGACACTTTAAGAATGACGGACCGTACAGCTTTGGCAAATTCCCTTTTTGCTGCCTTCTTAAGTCCAAATTCTAATACTTTTGTAAAAGTGGTGGGAGGTACATGGGCTCATTCCCAAACAGCTGCTGGATATCCCACCTCCATTCTTGGACACAAAACAAATTTTATGATCTAATCAATTTTAAGAAACCTCTCCTGGTATCTGCACCATAACTACCTGTGTATCTACAAGGTTTTGGCTATGAATACCGGTATCTACAGTGTAATACATTTGTAGTTTTGATCCCCAATTCCCACGATCTGAGCAATAAATTCTCCCTTTTGGCTTTTATATGTATTATAGTGACATGGCCAGGAGAATTTGATGTTGGATCAATAAAACACTCTCCTCCAAATAAAATTATTAATCTTCACCACCTGGACATTATATTGAATCAGATATTGTTATAGGAAGCTACATTTAAATTAAACACAAAGAGGAAACTACCTCCTTAACTCCTGTAGGACAGTTTTTATTGTATTACTCCTCAACCAGCTTTTTAATACCTTACACGATTTTGGATCAACCTGTAGAAGACAGATATCATGTGAATAAAAAATGTACATAAAATGATGAACAATACATGTACTGTGGTTAGACATCGTTGTTGAGAAAATGTTTATCAACAGCCAAAAGGACTGCAAAATCTTACAGGTGATCCTGAATGTATTATCTTTGGCTCATCCTTTGTGTCAGAATCAATCACATTCACAAGTAATGTAAAACAAAGAATACAACTGAGCCTCAAGAAAATAATGTGGTAAAAACAAAGAAAACTTTGCTTGTTTTTACACCAAAGTAAACAGGCATCTTTGCAGTCAATATTACAGCACCTTCACGTTGCACATTTGAACCAAACGAGTAATGGCCATCATTGCAAAACAACAGGAGAAAATAATTCCAAACATAGACTGACCAATTTCACTAAAGTTAAATGGTACAAAATCAATAGGTATGCTCTTTAGTGCCACCTCAAACAGCTTGTTAAAATGCAAACTTCTCATTTGTCTTGACTAGCTTTGCACTTGCATGTTGTCAGCAGAATGAGAAGCACATGAGCAAAGTTCCACTATGAATTGCAAGTGAATCATGTGCAGGTGCTTGATATTACCCACACATTCAATAGAGCAAGATCCCTACTTTTTTCAGTATAAAAGTGAAGCTATTAATAAACTGGAAAGCATCTAAAAAAAATTAAAATATCTCTTGATCATTTTTTTGGCAATTTTGGTGAATGTAATTTATGTGAGTTGCAAAAACAATTTCTCAAAGTATTTTTAAAAATATTTAAGTACATGTTGTTGCTAGAATTGTGCGCACTAGCTCTCCCTAAAAAAATTTAGAGTCACCAAATTAAAAAAACTACAATAAATACCTGAAAAAGGGTTCAATTACCCCTGATGCTATTCAGCAGAGCCATTAAAAAAACTATCAAATATTCTAAAAGACAATTGAAAAAGTTAATATTGTCCAAAGCTCATAATTGCAGAAACCAGGCTCTGTGGAATAAAGGGGGTAAGCTTCTAAAGAAACTGTGGTGCTGTGTTGGTGGGGGTAACAAGGTAATTTGGTTTGGTTAACTGACGTTTCAAGTATTAGCCCTGACAAAGGGCTAATGTTCCAAACATCAGCTTTTAAACTCTTAACAGTGGCTAATTTACAATTTCAACTTAGTTGATAAAACCAAATTACTTTGTGGAATAAAAAAAAACACAAACCCTTATTCCCAAGGGTATTGTTTTGACACCTTTTGTGCTGCATTGAAAATCAAAATATGCAAATGATGCTCTTATAACTAAAAACAAAGGAAAAAAAGTTGAGAGGAGAATGCTTTCATATGCAGCCATTACAACAGTTAGATTGCATTTTTTTTTTACAAATACCTGGCAACAGTAACATACAACTGTTGCATTGGACTCCTGAACTTACATAGAGCAATAGGTGATTGGTTTAAAACTCTTTTCAGCCCAATTCAATCCTTTACATGTATTTAACCACAAGTCATGATTCATCCAGGGAAATGAAATCAGTGTTATGGGGTTTTACTCATATGTATCTAGAAAGTTTTAAATCCTTTTTCAAAGAAGTGCAGGAGGAAACAGCTGCCACAAGATATCTAGCTATTTTCTGTCTGTTATATTATTTCATTTTCATTTTCCATTTCACATTACATGTTTTTTTCCAAGCTTCAAATGATTTGACTAGTGATATTTAATGTTAACGTCATATTCCACTCAAAATTTAACCACACAATAATATTTGTGTCTACCAAAAATTGTAACATTTCATTAGTTGTCTCACTTCCTCGATATTTCTCTGTTCTGGGTTTTCAGAGAAGAAATTTTAAAGGGCATAGTGAGGTTATGTTGATAGTTTATATATTTTGGTTTGAGAATTTTTTCAAGACATTCCAGACAAAACAATTTGTTTTGTTTTTTTTCCTTTCTTTTTCTTTAAATATTTTTTTGGTTTCTTCTTGAGTACTCTCTAGAGATCAAGCAAGTCTACTTCAACTGCTCATCATTCACCTAATATGTGATATAAGATGCAATGGGCATGATTGTGCGTAACAAGATATTTTTTTTTTTAGTACCGAATTTTTTCATTGTGGCTCTTTCCAATCCTCAAGTTCTTTCTTTTACACAGCAATGCAACTCAAGGGAAACACGACAAATAACAAAGACATATCAGATGTGGATGTACAGTGTATATACATTGTTCTGTACATCTATTAAATAACGGGCAGCATCAGATTACCTGTTGGTAACTTGCTGGAATAAGTAATCATGCAAAGAAAAATCAAGACACCCAATTTAGAAGCCCACAAAATTTACTTTCAGTTATACTGCAAGTCTGTTAAATCCAAAAACCATATGGGGCTTTACCTACAGGAGTACTTGGGAGATGCTTCAGCAGCAATAATTACATGTAAAAGTCTGTTTTACTTACGACACCAGCAGCATTCACTCCATTGATGTTTATCCTTGTTTTAAACCGCACATTAGGTGGGTCATCTGGATATTTAGGACCGCAGGTTATCTTCAGGTTATATATTCGGTTTTCATAAACAGTCTGTGGGGAAAGAAGATGAAAATAGAGGGGAGAATAACCCTTTAAACACTAACATCAGCTTGCAGGTTCTCTACACTGTTCTCTATGATTTTCTCTAGTGCTTACCAGGAGAGTTTGCTTAATAAAAAAAAACTTCAAGACCTTGCATTGACTTTGTTTAATAATAATAATTATAATAATAATAATAATAATAATAACAATTTGTTTAACTCTCTTGCAGTAACTTACTGAATTAACAAGTTATAATACAATGAAAACTTAATATGATTGACTATATACATTTCTGTATACATTAAAAGTACAAGTTATATACACCGCACCAGACCATACAACACATTTGTTAAATATACTTAAAAGTGAAAAAGTCTTCAGTACACTTCATTCTACAGGTAGTAACATTTCTGTAAAAGTACAGCTGGTCTGATTTGTGCCTTAGGGTGTAGGGAAAGGTATCATCTAGGTGTATTGGTATATTTTACACATGTACTCTTTACATATCTTATCTCTTCGATACACAAGGGTCTCCACCTGAGCTAACTCAAGGGCATCTGAGTAGCTATCAGCACATGGGAAAATTATCTTAAATACTGTTGGAAGAAATCAGATGATTATCCTTCTCAAGAATAAAGGGTTAAAGAAGGGATAAGATGCCAGGTTCACATCAGCAATATTACTCTGCATCATTTTTTTGTTCATAAATATGTCTTACAAATTAATAACAAAAAGGAAAGTCTGTTTACGAGCCAGTGGCCCATCAGGCTGGAGCTTAACTCCGGTTTCTGTAGCATGAAGCAACTAGGAGTATTTCTTCTCCCCCCTAGATGAGATGCTGGTCCATCGCAGAGTTCCCCAAAAAATTAAATTTGCTGGTACCCATTAAAACCACCTGGGTGAAGAGAGGCACTGTGAGAGTAAAGTGTCTTGCCTAAGAACACAACACAATGTCCCCAGCCGAGGCTCGAACCCGGGCCACTCGATCCGGAGTCGAGCATACCAACCATGAGGCCACCACGCCTCCACACAAGGTTCACATCAGCAACATTCCTTCACATCATTTTTTTGTTCATAAATATGTCTTAAAAAATTAATAATGCCAAATAAATTATATCATAGCATACAAGTAGGTTAAAATAAAAGGGTACTTTTGGTTTTATCAACTGAGTTGATAGTGTAAATTAGCTACTGTAAAGAGTTTTAAGCATCAGCCCTTCATCCGAGCAATAGGGTAAGTCTGGCTTAAGACCAATTGACAGTACATGAGGTGGCCTAATGTGTGCTGAAGTTCAGGTCCAATGTGTTGTAAGGTTTTTTCCCCACAGAATCTAACAAACACACCAAATTGAGGAAACTGATCATAGCAAAGGCAAACAAGCGGACAATAAATTGCCCTGATTCACAACAAAAGCATGGCTAAGAATTTTTGCTTAGTGAAAAAATGTAAGGTACAGCTGACTAGGTTGAATCGATTAAAGGGGTGAGCTCTTCATGATGGAGGTGAAATCTTACCATGTAAAACTATGGATAAAGCAAAATCCTTGGTTGCAACTGGTCAACTACAGGCACCCAAACAACTTCCACACTACCCTCTGTGCTGTCCTTTCACCCTCATAAATTACCTTACTGGCTTACAACAATTACGTTGCAGTGGTTAATGAAAAAACGCTGCTATTTTAATCTGAGATGTTCTAATTACGGCGTGCAAACGTTTTTTATCGTGTAACCCGTGTATCAAGTCAAGGTAAGTGAGCAAACGTTTCATAACATTCGACGTAAAACACAATTATGAAAACATTTTCCATGAAAACAAAAGCAAGTGTGATTTTACTTTCCAAATACAAACCAAATCCTTCGATGGTTGTGGTTGTGAAGTGCGTGAAGCTTCAAATTGATAATTTCACGCACTTTAACCTATTACATTGACAAAATCTAAGCCAGTTAAACAATTAACTAGGTTTTGAATAACACCAAAAGTTTTACGTAGCCTTGAAACTTACTCTTGGAGGACCAAGGATCATACCGGTCCATGTCGTTAGGTTCATATCGTCGTCGTCCTCCAGGCCCCAGCTAACTAAACCGTCACCACCTTTCTGGCCTTCTTCTAGTTCCTCGAGCAAGCGAAAATTGCGAGGTACCACTGCGGAAATAAGACAAGTACACGATTAAAATGACAAATGAAAGCTTCTATTACACAATGCTGCTAATTTACCCTACAAAACCATGAGCACAGAACGACAAAGAGTAACTATTTGCTAACCAACACTGGCGCCCGCCATCTTGGATTCCCAACCACGCCAGCTTGAGGCCAAAATTTCCGGTTTAGCAGCCGAGCAACATTCGTCGGCGTCTCGAGTGCTCGGTAACTGTTCGATAAATCTCGGGATTACGAATGACTGTTAGTTGTTGAGCATAATTGGCTTGTCACAGTGAGTGTGATAACCGATTCAATTCTCCCAACATTTCGAATCGATTTTTTTGCCAATATACCAATAGAAAGCAAGGCATATTACCTTCATGAAAATTACAATGGAACCTCAAATATCGGGTACCTCTACACACCAGCCAATTTCTTTTCTTCTTTTTCAAGGGTGCAGACTGTTCATTAATGCACTCTTATTTCAACCTTTCTACGACAATCACCTCTGCACAACAACAAAGGCCATGAAAGCGCGTACTAACAACAAAATGACCTCACGAAAAACTGTTCAAGCGCTCGCGCTCCGCGCTCGCGCACGCACGTTCGTTTTGCGCCTCCTCGCTTTGAGAAAAAAAAGATCAACGACCAGTTTCTTTCCGAGTGACAAACGGGGCAGAAAAATGTGTGGCAAATCCCTCATCTTTATGTAACTGAAGACCTCCTTTTATAAGCTTATATCAGTGCAAGATATCAACAAGAAGTTAATGAGAATTGAGAAACTTGTCAGCCATGCTAGTTGATATACGCTGAATTCTCCTTACTTAAAATGTAATATGTAAGAACTGGAGGAGAGAATAGCGAATAGAATCTTCCTGGTTATTTGGAAGGGTTTGGGGCCGTTAACAAAGAGAACACTATGAAAAAAGACCATCTAGAACGACATTTTCAGTACATCGTGTCATTCAGTTTAACGTTGTTGATAAGAAAATAAGATAAGTTCATTTCAAAGTATTCTTCACTCTATCACGTATTTTATTTTATCGATAAGTTTCCAAGAAATCACACCTTTAACTAAGCATAAGTCTTGTAATGTATAATCAGAAAAACAAACCCTCGGAAAAGCATTGGAAGATAGAGGTTGGGATGGGGATCTCGAGATGCAGATGTAACATTTTTTTTTTCCCTTTGGTGCACCTTGGGAAGAACTGTTGTTTGTTTTCCTAGGGCAGCTTTTATTCTTTTTATTTACCGCTGATTTCTGATTTGGCTTTGACCACACCCCTACACAACTTTAAGAGAATTTTCCAAGCTTTCTTAGCTCAGCATCTCCTACAACAACAACAACAACAACAACAACAAAGATGCCACTTGAGCGACCTGGCACTGGCTCGGCCAATCCCAGCCTTCATATGGACGCATTACATACTCGTCGAATCATAGTTTACCCGATTGAGCGATTGCGAAGTGCATAAATCTATTTTAGATCGCGATACGAGATCTCCTCACTAAACTTTCTAAAAATTAAGCTAAAACTAAAGTTTTCCCGTCGTTTTCTAATAAAACATAGGAGCATTTACAAATCGTTCGATATTATCGAGCTAACTATAGTGCACCATGAAAGTTCAAAGTAGCGTTCAAAAGGATGATTTTACTGAAGAAATAAAAATATAGTATAAACTGCTCGTAAAACTGGTGGTTCACGGCCATTCTTGATGTTGTAGAAGGTTTTCAAGTTTAATCAAGTTTCAGTTGAAATGTTATTCGAGCCCATAAATCGCGAAAGATAATCGCATTTACGTGATTTCCTTGACTTATGTTGTAAAAGTATAAGAAAAAATCCGAAATATGAACCCTTTCACTCCCAAAATACCGCCCGCTGTCATACATTAATCATAATTTTCATTGTGGGAATTTGGGAATTTGAATTAAACAAGTTACCCAGGCTAATACTTTTCTTTCCTTTCCTCACGTTTCTCCTTGAAAACGATTGACGTTGTAAGGAGAAATTTAGTTTTGGCCACCAGGGAGTCCACTAAGGGCCTGTAAGGTCTATAAGGGCCTGTAAGGCAAAACCCACCAAAACACGAGAGCTTGCCCGCAAGCTAAACAAACAGCAGTGACCGGCTTTCCTTGAAACTCCTGAGATCGTCCCCGACTGAGAATGATCGTCCACAGCAGCGCGAAAAGTTGAAGTTCCCATCAGAGTTAATAAAGGCAAATCTGTTTTAGTTGCAGTGTTCTGCCTCAAAAAGCTCTATTAAAAAAGTTCACACAGCTTAATCTGAATCGCAACTAGACTATTTCATTAACATTTCGATTTAACCATTGTGATTTCAATTTGTGATTCTTCTCTCGGAGTGTTATTGTTGTCTTTTTTCCACCTTTTCTTTAAACTTTCGCTGAAGTCTTTCTTCAAAAACGCGTAGATCAACGGGTCCATGATGGTGTTGAAAAGCAACGTATAAAATGAAACGTAGAGAACCGGTAATGTGATCAGGTGAAGCTGATCAAATATTTCACAAATGTTGATGTAAATAAGTGGCATCCAAGAGAGGAGAAACATCCCGAAAATTAAAGCAAACACTATCACAGCCTTGTCTTCATTCCCCGCTCGCTCACCTGTTCTGTTACCCCAAGTGGACCGCCTTCGATTTCGAGAGATGAATCGACGTACGACGCGAAGAAGACGCACATAAATCCATACCATGACTAAGCACGGCAACAGAACGAAGCCAAACACAGTAACAAACATGTAAATTTTGTGATATTTTGACATCGGATCCGCATCCCAAGCCAGTGGAAGTATCGAAATGAAACACGGTATGATCCAACACAGGGAGATAATCACCGCAACCCTGGTCGCATTCATTGTCACCCGGTAACCGAATGGTCTTGTCAGAGCCACGTATCGCTCGTAGGTTACCGCGCCGATGTTGAAGATCGACGCAAGGAGTAGAAAGGCGATAACGTACCCTGTGATAGGCGTCTGCGTCATGGTAAAGTTCTCGCAAATGTAAATCGGTATGAGTGCAGCAGCTATAAGTAGATCCGCCACCGAAAGAGACACTATGAATGAATTAGTAATTGTCCACAGCCGTCGGTCGCTCAAAACTATCAGGCATACAATGATGTTGAGCGCAGTAGACACAAGACCCAGTGCGGCCCATGTCACAGAAATTGGAATTAATACGCTTGTGTCTACACCCAGGTAGGTTTCAGCATCGGGCGTAAAAGACGCCATGGATGTGGATGAGTTGTTCACGCCTAGCTGCATCAGTAAATGAATGATGAATTCACACTTTTAAGTGAGTCAGACTTTTCTTTGTGTTCTTTCAATTCCCTCTGTCCTTTGTTTTGTTTTGCTTTTTTTTATTTTTTAGCCCTTTGCCGTACACAAACAGGAATTAGCAGCTGTTTTACCTCCTTTTAACAATATGGCACGATCTACGACTTCCTCAACGGGGTCTCCTTCTCTAGCGTTCAGTGCTGGGAAATCCGCAACGATTTACCCGCAATCTTCAATGCAAAAGAGGATCAACTACGATTAGCGTAGCCAGCTACTAGTCCTTTTTCATCGACCTGTCAAGAATAGAAGTTAAGACAACAGGTTAATGAAATAACTTTTACGTAACTGACATTTGCTCAGGAAAAAGCTAAACTAAATCAATATTTAAAAGAGAAACTGCTCGGAAAAAAGCGATTTCATACCAATAAGATCGATCTTTGTGCGTTTAGTTTTTTTTTCTTTGAAGATTGAAAAAAAGAGATCTATTGAAGATTTTATTACAATAACAGCCAACGTGAATTTGATTTGAAACTCAGGCTTTGTTTTTGTTCACGATCGACTTCTGTAATGAGAACTTCATGCAAATGTGGCACCATCTTCAATTACCTCAGACACAACCAAAATTGAAATCTCTTCATGACAAACCGTGCCTACCAATTATTTACCACTTCGTTTCTTTTTAGAAATAAAGTGCTTAATATTTCACCAAACATTATCGTGGGTGGGTTTTATTCGATGCATTAAGCCGTATGGTGCTTAGTAATTAAACATGGACTTCTTCGAGTTTTCTCGATGATGTCATTGTTCTTTACAAAGCGAGGTCGCTTGGGAACAGACTATACTAGTGTTGTGGAAATGTCTTTAAGATTTGTAGGCAATTTCCTGTGTTTACAACAAAACAGATCCTTTTGACTGTTAATAACACTGTAACCTTTCTGATTTTACAGCAATTTTTAAGGTCTAGAGCAAGTCTAGAAATAGGCCTTGAATGTTTCATTTTCTGATTCTCGAATAACTTGGATTTAACACGTTTTAACAAAGCTTCTCGTTTCCCATTTCGTTTTGTTACGACTAGAAAATATGATTTAAAAAAAAAAAACTCATTTATATCTTACAAAGACTTTCCATCAAAATCCTGCATTCTTGCCGTAAAACGAAAGTTTTCCTTGGAAATCAAAAAAGGAAAATTCAAGGTCATTCTATTTTGAAAGAGGCATATCATAAAATGATTATGCTTCTGATTTTGATGAGAAGCGAAGTCCTTTGAAAATGTCATTTTCATGTTTGTGCTGTTAAAGTAAAGAGTAAAAAAAATAAACTCAATCTATCACAGATCCAGGTCACGTCTTTTCCTTTGGTTCGATTCAGTGTGTTTAGTGTGATTGGAAAAAAAATTAACATATGATCGGAGCCTTTTTTTAACAGATCCGTGTCCTTGGAAACTGAACACAGATTTCAGCTCTCCTCATTGTTTACTCACATATTTTCACAAGTAATTATTATTGACAGAAGCCAATGTCTCTTAAAAATAATTCATTTGGTAAGTTTTGTGGGTGATTTTAGATAAAAGTGAAATCTTCTATCATTCTAGTGTCCTAGTGGATTATTCCCCCACACGTAGAAAACGTGATGATAAGTAAAACAATAACTAAAACGAGAACCAAGACAGAGGAAATCACTCATGCGAGAATATTCATGTATGTAAACAAAAGTACTCGTCGGCCATATCATATGAAGACAAACGGATCTGTTCAAAACTGTTGTGAGGTTTGCTTCGGTATATCTTTGGCTGGACTTGCGTGTCTTTTTTAAAGAAAGCTAAGCAAATAGATAAAGTAAAAAGGGAACAAAGAGTCGGACAAAATGGGTGGAAGATGTCGCTGTGAGCGCCTTAAACGAGCAGCAAATTCCAGCTGACAAGAATCAAAGCTACCGAGGAACCAGTCTTCTATAAAGACCATTTTCAAAAAGAAATTTAAAACTGAGAGCGCATTTTGATTGAGTGTTGGAAAGCGAAAACCAAGGTTACCACAACAACTAATCAGAACTATCAGAAGAAAAGACAACATCAATAGAAGCCAACCAGAACTCAAAGTTAAAGCAAACGCCAGTGGCGGATCTAGGGAAGGGGCCCGGAACCCTTCCCCCCCCCCCCCCCACCCCCACCGCGCTTTAGCTCAAGGTTTGGATCCGCCACTGAACACATAGCTTAGGACGGAGGAAGACGTGACGTAGTCTATGCTGATTGGTTAAGAGGATTGTTAGATAGACAAGCTTTACAAAATATTAATTCATGCCAATTAGGAGAAATTAGAGACAACAATCAAGTCTGTTCGCGAAAAATTCAACTCTAAGGAACCCATGTTACTGAATTGTTGAGGTATAATCACCTCCATTCCCTCAGGTAGCTTTTAAGTCGGAGGGGGGAAATATCTACTCGGCGTATATCCGTGGCGTATGAAATAATAAAATAATAAGTGCAAAGAGTTCAATTTTAATGCGCTATATAAGAACTTATTATTAAATTAAATTAAATTTGGTTTTATCAACTGAAATGATAATGTAAATTTGGTCATCGTAACGATATTCTAAAACTGGCGTGTTGAGCGTTAGCCCTTCGTTAACTACGTCAAGAAAAAGATTTGTAACAAGCATACGTCAAGTTAAAGGGAAAAAAATGGAGTCATTGGCGAAAATTCGAGCCTTCGATCTTTCGATTTCACGCTCCAATGTTCAACCAATGAGCTAAACTGAAACCCTTAACAAAGAACCAGACAATATATGAACTCCCAGTGTCTGACAAGCATCCAACACACTATCAAGATTAGCAATGTCAAAAGTATAGATTTTTAGAACTGATTCAATCACATTATATCGAGACGGACAGCTAAACGTTCAAGACCTTGATTGTGTTACATCAATCTTCCTGTAGTGCCAACCTAGCGATTCTTAGTTCCATATCACTCACACAAGCTGTGCCTAAAAATGTTTCCTACTTAGTGCTACAACGCGTCTTGTTTCGAAAAACAACCAACAGCGAGATGCTGAAGAAAAGCAATAACTTGTACGTATCAGTTCTCAGTTTTAGGGTCCAGCGGAAACTATATGTGATTGATAAAATTTGTAGAAACGAAAAACACTGCCAGCTTGCATTTCCTGACATCAACGAAATGAAAGGTAACCTAAAATGCCAACAGCGTGCATTCTTTGGATGACCATTTGATATACTCCTTAATGGCACTTGACTTTGGCATAACTTCGCTAAAAGCTTCTCTTTTTTTAGCCTCGAAATCTACTGATAAAACTTCCTTTGCTCTCACCTAAGACTATGACAGCCAATGTTTTTAGTTCATTCTACTTGCCATAGAGCTCAACAGGTAGGTAGGTATTGACAAGCATACGCAACTCACTTCATGAGAGAAGTCGCACCTTGAGCTTGCTAAAGTGGGTAACGATCCGAGAGGAGCACACAGGTGCCCCACACAGGTGGCTACCTTTTTCTACCACAGCTACAGAAATAATCCCCACTCAAAGCGAAAATTCTAGGCTACTTCATCCCGTCGTCGTCATTGGCAAGATGCAGAGGAGTGAACTTAAGCTTGATATGTAATCTTTGATGACTGAAAGAAAACAAGCGGACCTCGTGATAAATGGCCTGGCTTACCGCAGGTTCTCATTTCCCCATAAAACAGAGTTCTGGCAACAACTAAGTATGTTGTTAAAGGTTAAAAGCTTTAACCTTGAGAGCACAAGTAACGAAAAGTAAGCATTATAAACATACCGACCGGAAAAGAGATAAGGATATCTGTACTTGACATTTGGAGAGTTTTCTAGGAGAGCACTTCCCCCACCCAACCCCTTAAAAAAAAGAACAGGTAGAGTGGTGAGGGAGTGTTGCGTGACATCCCAAGGAACGGCTGCAAAAGAGCGTGTAGGAAATCAACCACCAATTGTGTTACATGGAAAAAGCTTTCACACCATTATTGAAACGAGATGTCTGTTGGATGATCTGACTTTCCCATTCAGGCCTCATTTAAGGAATTTAGTTTTGAACAAAGATTTCGCAATGCATTTGGCACTTGATTTTAAAAAGGTTAATCTTTGATAAGTCGCGATAATGTGATAATCTGACGATTGCAATGCGATTGCCCCAAGTAACTCATTATAAATACAGTTTATTGATAGGAGATGGGAAAACCACCTCTTGGCCTGATTTTAACATTCAATTGCTAATTATGCCGCGTCATTTTATGAAAAAGGATGAAAAATGAAGTCAGCTATAGAAAACAATCTGCAATCTATTTCATTTCTGTAAAAAGCGATTGGCACGAAATTGAAGGAAATGTGTTTTCTTCATTTTGAAGTTATTTTTTCCCTATTGACTATTCTACCACCACGATTTATTCCACATTTTAAGCTCATCAGTTTGAAATGACGTCGAAAGTAGACTGTTTAGGATATTTTTTTACTAGAACGATTTGGCACATTGATGACTGTAAGTTTAGCCGCATAATCAGATATTGTAGTAGAACGTTGCCAGAAAAATGAAAAAAGATCCTCGAAACTAAAACAAAAATTTTTCCTCCGCAATTTTCTGCTTCACATTATTTAATTTTTAGAAAAATACGCAAGGCATGGTATCAGGATTATGTCCAAAGGGAACTAGAAATGTAAATATCAAGGAAGTTGCCCTTACATGACGCAGCAATTTGTCATGCTATGATATTCACTAAAGATAATTTCTAGTAACAAAGCCATATAAACACAGTCATAGCCAATTTGAACCAACATTTACCATTGGCTTACTCACAACAGGCGGAGGAAACAGCAAATGAGATGTTTAAGTATTTGAATAAATGCAATTAACTACCCCATCTGCAGTTTCTTTCTTTGACGCTCAATTAAATTTTCTCACTTCGGTTCATTTTGTTATGTGCGAGTCAGTCATTTTTCATCTTTCGAACTGTGGATAGGAACTGTGGATAGGATCTGCGCGAATGACCAGCAGTTTGATGTGTGATTATTTCCAAGATATCTTTTCTGTCAGTTTCCTCGAGTTGTGTATCTTAGTCTTGGTTAATGGTTCAGTGACAACAGATAATCGTGTGGCATTGCCTTTTCATATCATCGAGCGTATTTTTCAGATTTCACATCCGTTGTTTTGTTTCAAAAGTAAATACAGTTTAATTGAAAATTTTCATTTCCATTGTTCCCCCTGGAACTGGGAAGGTAGACTCTCTTCACAGAAAAAAAAAGAAAGTTTTCTACGTCTTTTACATGCTTAAGACGAGACAGACCAATTTCTCCGGCCTACGTACTTTTACATCTTTAGTGTCTTGCCTAAGGCAAACAAAATCCTTGAAAAATGCCTTTCCCCACGCGAACACGAGGTTTAAGCAATTTTGGCATCGAAACAAACCTAATTTAACCTGTGGAAATTTTTTAAAAATCTATTGGAATGAATAATGAAAACATTAAATGGAACCCAACTGTTTAACGAGGCTTCAGAACTCTTTGAGCTCGAAAGATGTTAATATAAGTAGTGTCTTGAAACAAGAATATTCTTAATCAGGTCGATTGAAACAACGAAAAATTTAATTTTTGAAGTGCCTGATTGATTGGCGGGATTTTTTTTTTCTTCCTGTTGACCACTGTTCGCCCCATGTATTTTTGAAAATCGTCTGTATGTATTTTGAATCAACACAGAAGACGAAACCAATTTTAAATTATCAAAGCAGCAGAGCTTATCTTCAAAAATTACGATCACATAAGAGAAACTTTGGAGATAGTCCTAAACAAAACTTGATGTATTACACAATTGTTTAACTATATTAGTAAGATAGGATAGTATTCTGCTTTACCTGTATTTTTTCTTCCAGGTTCTTCTTTGAAAGCGAAATATTGTACAATTTGAACGTCTTTCATTAATCGAAAGCGATAAAAGTGCGTTAAAGAAAAAAGAAAACTGCGATTGGACGAAAACCTTCTTTTTCCAGAAATACGAAGTATGTAATTATTGGGTTAGATTTAGCGAGGCATATGAATGGACAAAATGACACAATGAAGGATATAAATACAGGAAGTACATGTCATGGTGATAAATGGGAAAATACGGATATAAAACTAAAATGAAAGGGCAGATATCTTAGTATCATTCAGACTGCCCCCCCTCAAAGTTCACAGTAGTTCCAAACGGTTTGACATTTCTTCAATAGCTTATCGAAATAAGACTCCCTCGTCTTTTCATCGATTTTGAAAAGAAAATTATAATATTTTTTCCTAAGTACGACAAACAGCCTAACTTGGAGTGAGGAAAAGTGTTACATAACCAATGGCGTTTACTTCACCGCGAGAAAGCCATGGTCATATTTAAACAAAATGAGAACTTTTTTCTTTTTTTTTTTTCTTTTTTAAAAAGGTAATAATCATACACAAGAAAATAAACTGTCGAAATTATGATGGTATTCACAACTTCATGCCCATCCAATTTGTAATGGTTTTTGATTTAAGACTAATGCCTTGCTTTCCCCTTTGAAATTCAAAAATCGAAACATGTATTTCGAGGCGCTGTCAATTTTTTTTATGTAATCATCATGATATTAATTGGTTGGATTGGATGGTCTAGATCACAAGAAACGCATTGTCATCGCATTTGTCACTGTGAAAAATTACTTTAGTTTTTAATTTTAATCTTTTTAATCTTGTATACCGCCAATCAAGAGAGAACTTTATCCCTGCTTGCGCCAATATTATACTAAACAACATTTCCGCCAAAATTCTGAGTTACGTAAGGTTTGTCACAAATTCTGGTAGAAGCCTTGGGGATATTGAGCGTTCTTCAAATTAGTATGAAATAACATTCCAAGACAATATAATATAATCTCAGTCTGAGGTAGATAAATTTGAGAAACCATCGAAAAAAGGAAAACACGTCGATGTTCGTGTGCTTGCTAAGTTTTGAAATGTCACGTTTAAGACAGATCTTGATTAGAATAGCTAGAGGTCTGAAAAAATAAAATGTTAGTCTATGATTTGCAGGAAATAACTTACAAGCGCCATGTTGGATTGTTCTCGTGCCGAATGGCGACTATACTAAAATGACATGTAATAAACGAAAATTGTCGAGTAAGTCTACACAGTGTTTTGGATTTGATATTGCAAGGCAGATCGAAGGAAAGAAATTGGCTTCGAATTTGTTGGTCTCTTTTAAAAAATGCTTATTCCTAAAGGAATATACCTCGTATGGTGCCTCTTCATCGGAAATCGCAGTTAATCATAGCATTTTCACAAACTTTACAGCTCTTGACGATGAAAAAAGAAAAGAGAAAAAAAAACACCCGATAATCGAAAAAATTTTAAATCCAAGGACAAAGATACTATTATTCCCGGTTTGCTATCTGCACAAAACTTGCTTCCGTGATTCTTAGTGGAAACAAAAACAGTATAACCTTTCGTTACGTGCTTGCTTTAAAGATGTTTTAGTAATACAATAAAAAGATATTTACATTCTCTCTCCTTTTTACCTTTGCATGCTGAATTTGTATCTCCAACGATGACTAAACGAAGCTGGCAGAGGCGTAGTAAGTATTGTTCCCATTACAAAGTGTAAAATATATGGGTAAGCTATATCTTCACTGACAAGTAGAATCCAATTATATCTAGAGCTTTCATTTGGCCACCCGAATGGAAGGCTTAAGGTGTCAATCATGACAAAATATTTTTTTATTTTTAGCAACTACAAATGAAGCTTTGAAATGTCTCAAAGAAGCAGAATAACATTCCTATATCCAGAGATGAGGCGTATTTTTCGTCGACCTAGTCTAGCTTATTTTTTCACTCTTCGATTCGGAAGAGATAAATATATTTCACTCACTTTTTATTGTCCCTTAAAAAAAAAAGAAAAACGTGCAGCACAAAACTCTCTGTTTATGAATTAACAATTTTATACTTTTCATTCAGTTTGAGTATGAATAAACACATGTTCAACAGAACTCTTGCCTGAGGCTATACTTTCGTTGTGACCCCAATATACATTTCCCATTTCAGTGTACATTCAAAAAACCTTTGAAACCCTTCGTCAATAATTTGATCATTGAGAATATTACTGTGCTGTTCTATCTAAAGCCTGCCATCATGAGAACCCTGAGAGCGGTCGAATTAAAATTTGCTTATTGCGTGTAAAGGGGACCAGGATCCTTGGCTCAATCGTGAAAAAGGCTTGCGCAATTTCATGAACTGTTGGTTCGATCAAAAGATTGGCTACATACATTGTTTTCATTCTTTGGGGTGTAATTTCTCTAAAGCATTTATGGAAAACGCAGAAAAAAATTAATAAGGACTGCTGACGAAAGTTGAGGAGAAAAACGGGGACTACTTGACAAAGTTTGGTACAAAGATAATCTGTCCTATCATTGATATCACGTTGATAAAAAGTTTTTTTTCCTACCTTGGCACATGTTGAACTGCATGGGAGAGGAAATAAAAGATAAGGTGCATTTCCTCTTGAGCAACTCCTAAAGAACTACAAGCTGGAAGGTATAGCAATCAAGATTGTGTTTCACTTCATCTACACAGGAACTTCTATCACGATCTCATTGCATGCAAACCGTTCTTGGACATATTTTTGTAATCACAATGGCCAGTTGAAATTGAAGCAAATCGTAAACCGAAGAGTCCACGTGTATATGGCTTCAGGAGCGGAAAAATGCACAAGACCCAAATGCCAATGGTTTTTTTGCGTTTGATTGGTTGAGCCAGCAGTGCAAGTTCTCCAGCTTAAGCAATCAGAGAGAGGTACAAAGCAAAACCAAGGCAGGCTATCCAAGGTTACTTTTAATACTCATTTGCAAACTGGTCAAATCTAAAATGTTCTATAAGGGATTCAAGGAACAAATTTCTCGGCAACCGTCGCACTTTCCATCATAAAAAGGTTAATCGGGGCTTTTTTCGGGAATTGAGTGGATACTTTGACATCAGAAGGAATTTTACAGAGTGTTTAAAAATCTCCCCTTCCGACAAATTATACACCCATCCGAATAAGTTGCAAAGCATCCTGTCAATGAAATATGGAGCGGAATATTCACAAAATGCATCAATGGTTCAATCTCTCCTGCTTTTCTCTCTGATACAAAAAGTGTTATTCACGCGTCGCGGGCGAATATACAATACGGCTGACAATATTTTTTCACGCAATTTGTTTCTCTTCTTGTAATGTATCATCCTCCAAAACAAACACAGCCGCTTGGCCAAGTAGCAAAAAGAGAAATTCTTCGTTCGGGTCAATATGTCTTGCCGGTTGCGCTGACCTCATTACATCTCACTGCTGAGCCCACTTATCGCATTTGCGCCAATTTTTTTTCTTTTAGAACTATTGTCACAACATTTTAATCCCTGAAAATGGCCTGTCTAGATGGTAAATTAGACACGTTTTGTGCTTTCCTCGGGCTTTGTTTTCTGATAGTTTCTAGAACAATGTATTCATTCAAGTACAGACTATTCAGTAGGCCTGAAATGGTCCATTGGATTGAAAAGGAGAAATTATTTATTCATCGAGAGATAACACAGCATGCGTTCTTTGCATTTAGTACTATCAATGGTAGATGCGATAAAAGCGACAGATAAGCAGCGACCCCACAATAGCACAGGAGCGAAATTCATTTCCGGCAATTTTCTGCTATGGCAAAAAGAGAGCGATACGAGAATATAAACCAAACGATAAATACAAAACAGCGACAAGCGTGCTAAAAGCAGATCCTATCGAGCGTGTTTTTACAATAAGTGTTTTTTTGCTATTAACATAGTCACTCAGAGTAAGAGTGTGAAATCACCCTTGAGTGCCAACCCTCTCTTTCCCCCCCTTCCCCCCCCCACCCCCCCCTTAGTGTATAAACGACAGAACATAAAAGTGACAAACACATTTACCTCACTTTCATTCACAAGGTTCTCGGTTTAGTCGGATTTTTTGGAGGTTCTGAGTTCCTTAGCTGAGTGACTTATTCTGGAAAGAGAAAAACATTTTTTCTTGGATCGTAAACGTACCGCCTGCGGTCAAGTCGGCAGAATGTTTTCGTTTTTTCGGCAGGTAAAACATAATGGATATTAAATGCATTTCTTAATTACACAAACTAAGATTGCAGTCCATCGAAAGCATCTCATTTTTAGCGTCTCAAATAGTAGCCGGAGGTTTTTTGTACTTTGATTTTAAATACATCTAGTGACATAAATGTCGTCTACAAAAAATTACCTATGTTATTCCTAATCTGAGGTGCTTACAGTGGAAATATTTTTTTGCGATCGAGGAATGAAAATTTACCATTTATTGAATATTCATTAGTTTACGATGGTTCTTCAGCGAGGACTTCACGAAAATATATATCATAGAAATAGCTGTGTCAATCTCTAAATTGAGAACTGTAATTCAGTTTTTTTTAATATTGTTTAAGCTCGCATTTTGGTAATAAATATCTACATTTAATGTTCATTTCAATAGCAGCGGCTATCAAGTAGCTATCAAAACGCGTATCACCTCGTAATCATTGATTTAATGGTCACCCTATTGCTATACTGTGGCTGTTTCTACCATCCATGAAGCAAACGTATCTATGACCGCAAATTTTAAGTTTTTCTTATGTCGTCACTTGCGCTTGCGACGCTTCAAAGATTTTACGAGGTGATTTCGCGTTCTAGAACCTTAAAGATATCTGCAAGGCCTGTATATACTTTAAGCATCGCCGTGATCACAAAATTCAGTTAATTAGCCCCCCGTGGAGCAATCGAAAAGCGCTGTACAAAGAACTTAAACATTGTTCAATAGTCATCAATTGATGGGGGAAGCCAAAGCCGATCAGTCAAGGTTCACTTCCAATTAAATTCCTTAAAATCTTTGATTCTGGCTTTCAAATATGACATCAGCTTGAAGTTTCACAGTGTGGCTGTCGGTTCAAGATTTTAAAAAAGTAAACATTGTGCATGCGTACAGAATGTTTGATTAATCGCAATGTGCTTTGAGGTTATGAAATATATAAGGACAGATCTACGTCAAAATATGGTTCAACTTACCAGTGTGAGAGCCTTTATGCAACTCTGCAATTGCTCCGGGGTTTCAAACATGTTCTTACAATATACGGAACGAAAACGATCCGTGAATTACCAAACGCCCAATTATACATCTACTTTTCGTAACCTCATTACCATAATAATGGGCCTGTTGACAATACCTTCGCACTATATTGTTCCAAGGTGGATTTAGGATGGATTTGTACCATCGGTTTTCTGGTGGAAAGTAAATACAGGTCATTATTGCATTCTCTGTGACAGCAGATGGAAAACATGTGTTGGTTGAGTTTAAAAACTAGACGAGCAATGACCCGTGCGCTATATTTTCCGCAAAGGTCTACTGCCTCCCTAACGCTTCGGTGCAATTAGTGTTAGAAGTCTAATTACTTATCACAATAACATTTGCCGGCTTCATCGTGAACTTTTGATTTCCCAAGATAAATTGGGCCTATTAAACGGCAAACATGGGTACATATTGTCTATACTAATTAAGGAAGTGTGGGGAGGGGGATAAGGCGGAATGGGGGAATGGGGGAATGGGGGGGGGTAAGGGGGAATGGGTGGAGGTGTTCGGATGGAAAATGGGAAGATTATCAGGTCTTGATAATCACATGAAGGAGAGAGGTCCTGTAAAATGACTCCGTGACAATCTCATTTGTTTATACTTGTATCCTTCGCGACGTTTGAAAATTGCCTTTCGACTTAAAGCTTTCAGTAGTCATAGAGACGTGGATAAATGTATCACAGCTCGCGACCTTTGGGATTTCGTGCATTCCCTGTCAGAACCTTGTGAATCTTTTCACAGCTAGGTTAGATTTTTCCACTTATTTAGTTGTTGCACTCAAAACTTAAATATTCCCTTGATGGCTTTCCATGTTCAGTAGATCTTTCGAAACGCGGATAGTCTGATTAGTTTTTTGTGTGAATTTTCACAATGAAAATGTTTTGTGTTTATTAAAAAAGTGAAAGTCAGTTATTTACCAGACTAGATTACAGAATTTAAGTCAACCAGAAGGTAAATGTTAATTGAATTTTTTTTTCTATAATGTGACTGACAAGAGAAAAAAAATGGTAGTATGTCTTTAACGACTATTAATCTTCAGTCACAACTTGTTGTTGAGATGTTGGGTTATCAATGGTTCTATTGGGCAGTTTAAACGGGGTATTAAGAAGGTGTCTGAGATATCGGATTCCCACACGGCAATCATGTAAAACAGTTGTAGTAGTTTTAGTTTTTACCTTTAGCTTAACCGATGATTCTCCGTGTATAAATAAAGTTTTACATTACATTACATTACATTATATTACATTACAATGGCGCGAACAATTCGCTGCGCGAAAAGAAAATAAAAGACTGTAAAAGCGAAGATGAATTGTGAGCAAATGTAGCTGCAACTAAGTGCCCGATTGTTTTCACGATCCACACAAAGCTCTCGTTCTAATGCGACTAAATCTCTATTTGCTCATGTTTTTTTTTTCTAACACAATAAAGCCATGTTTGTATTAAAAGTCTTTACTCTATGATGTATACAACTCAGTAACACAGGTAATTGGATAGTTCGCCGCCCGAAGCTTCTTTCCTCTTAATTTCATGACGCAAAACGGCAAATTTTCAGCAATCAGCTTTGTCGTTTTCGTGCCTCAAAACCGAAAGGCCCGTGGAAAATGACGTCAATAGAACGGATTCAAGTATCGTTTCATTGTGCTGTGATGACCATTGAAAATGAGCTGGTACTCAGCCCTGAAAGAGAGATAAGCAATATAAAAAAAGTCAAAAGAGAACACAGGGCTGATAAGTCAAATTAACTTCTCTGCTCTCCTTTGAGGTTAGAAAATCAGATTGAAAAAATTACGAAGAAGCATTGTCGCTAATTAATGCAATTATCTATGGCGAAATCAAAGGTATTACCGCAAATCATTTGCTTTGTTTTCATTGGACAGACTATTGGTAGAGTCTAACAAACAGCTGTACTCAATTGTACCGACTGACAATTCTATAACCTGTGCTGCAAAACTGCCCAAAGGAAATAAATTCTTTGTCTAAAGCCTTTTTAAGTTATTTTTTCTTTTCAACACGATTAACGCCTAAATGAAATGCGTTGTAAAAAAAGCGCAAAATTTAAACCCCAAACCTGTAAAAATAATCTGTGTTAGAATTATGTGGAATCATTAGATATTTTCTAGATCTCGTGTACTCTACAAATCGAATTTTTTCAGTTTAGCGATACAAATTTTAATACAAGTAGAACGGGGAAACTTTACGGGATAGAGCATTCTATGCCTTAGACATACCCAGTATTTAAAGTAGTGATCCAAAATCGGTATCATGCTCTGTAAGGTCTGGTTCAGAACATCCTCGTGTTCAGTTTGTTCCATTTTAGTCGTATTTTGTTCTGAAAATATTACATGATTGTATCTTTAACTCTTGATCAAACAACTCCTGCTTTGTTTATGCAGAATGTTAAGAAAATCTTTTAGTTAACTGATCAAGGAGAAAACAGTTTAGCTTACCTTGGCTTTCGACCTTTATGAAAGAGACGAATCTTTTGACTTGTTTATCGAGTTCATCTACTAAAAGTTATTAAAGCCTATGATAAGAAATCAAATGATGCATTTACTAATGATCTTATTGAAAGTACATCTTTAGGTGCTATCGTCGGAAATGTGCGTCGCCTTTAGCCTGCTTCAGTCGCTGGCCTCAGCAAAACATTTCAAGAGATTCGGACCTAAAAAGACAGTTTTGACAAATGATTGATATGGGGATTTTCGTGTCGATTATACCACCAGCAAATTAAGAAATATTTCATTTGCCCTGATACACCGAGAGTGTCTCGCGGTTGACACGTGCAACCATTCAATTAGCTTTGTGTTGTTATCAGCAAAATCCGGCTGCCGAATGACAGTTATTCTAAAAAAAAAAACGAGATTATCACTTAGTCAATTTAAAAAATAAAGCAATTTGGGATATCTTGTTTCAAAGGTATATGTAACAATGTGCTTTTACGTAAATCATAAACCTCATTCAGATGGTTACAAAATTTGGGTAGAAGTATGGTTTCATAGTGATTACTGAATAAGCTTAATGTGGAATATTAAAGCCCTTCTTTTTCCGGATTTACTATTGTTTTGAATTTCTAATTCATTTCTGGTCCGCTATATTTTTGTTTCAGTGTAAGTTATCGCGGATTTGAGGACGATGATATATCTACGATGATACTTTCTATTTTCAAGGTATAAGGTCTACACACTTCGAGAAACCAGTTATTGTCGCTATGCTTGTGAATATATCGGAACACACACAGTCTTAAAATATTTTTAATGGTATCCTCAAATACACGAAACAGGACGAGTTGTGCATCGCAGTATGATTCCCGATCCAAATTTCTGATTCATTTTTGGTCTGCAATATTTGTCCTTGTTTAGGTCATCATGGATTTGGGAGCGATGATAGATCTACGATAATACCTTCTCTTTCAAAGGTATATATATATATATTTATAATATATATATATATATATATTATAATATTAAAGATACACGACTTAGGTCGTGCATCTTTAATAGATCCTTAGTTGGGTTTCATATGGGGTTATAGGCTTCCCCTACCCTGTCACCTTGAAAATTAAGTTTCCTGGGAGACCACGTCTCCGATCACGTAAATCACATTGCCGTGTTGCCAGCATGGTTGTCCTGTTTGCGTAGTGGTCATCACACCTGACTAGTAACAGGGGGACGTGCGTTCAAATCCCGCTCAGGGCAAATTTTCTTTTCAAACATTTCGAAATACCACTTATTATCACCATACCTGTAAATATCGGATCTCATACAAATCCAGATATTTTAAATGATATTCTCAAACACATGAAACTAAGAAAATAGTGCGTTGTAGTTAAATTCTCAATGCAAAATAAAAACGTTTGTCAGAATCGTTCAACGAGTCCTCTTAGACATTAACTTTTCGTGTACTTCACTTCACACCGAAACAAAAACATGATTAATTCAATGTATTGCTTCGCCTATCATAGAGAAAAATTAAGATTACGAATGTAAATAAAGCTAAGTTCTTTGTTTTTGACTAATAATAGATAAAATGTGATTTACATAAGCCCTACCTAAGTTCACTTTAATTTTTGCCATGCGAAATTACAGGCGTCTCATCTCGGTCATAATTGCATACTTCTCTGAAAGTCTCATTTTATCAATGATACTTTGTTCAAGACTTTATTTCAACATAAACACAATCCAATATATAACTGAATTGAAATTAACTGTGCTTGTAAGTAAATAAATTGTTTGTAGTAATTCGTAGTCCATTCAATCTGTAGATACAGACATCAAAACAGCACGGACTAATTTCAGGTTTGCAAAACTTGTAGATATCGTTCAAATAAACATAAAAATACCGAGTCAGTTTTTTAGACCGTACAATACTGGTGCATTTTTGAATTAATCCAAAGGGCCTAAAAGCGAAGTTCCAATGTCTCTTTCTTAGTAAGTCCATGAATTGAAACAGCCTGTACTTGCATGATTGCCTGTAAAAACTTCCCCGTCATGTAAACCTACATTTTTTATTCTTTAAAAAATATCAATGTGAAAGAATCATATTTGACTAGCCGTGGCTTTCTACAAATGTGAAAGGTGTCGTTTTGAGTATGCAAAAGAACTTTTAATATTGCTTTTCGCTTCGCCTTTATCCATGTTAAAAATTCATTTTTATGAAGTAATCATACATCAATGACCTTTTCTCCGCTTCGCGTCACTGACAGCCGAGCAACGATTATTGTAATTTCCCCTTCATCGTTTCAATCTATAAAGCACAAGTTATAGTTAAAATGATATACTATAGAGTAATCATTCTTAAAAAGTTCTTCAAAGGTTTTCCATACAAAAAAAGACAAATAAACAAGTAAAAAGGTTTAAGTTCAATTTACTGCTCTCGGCAATTTGTCCACAAGAAAGTAATTTCCAATTTCAGCGTTACTACAGCTGAAATTTATTCTTTAAGCTCTCAGCTAATCGAAATATTTTTATATAGAATTAACGGGTGCTTTTACTTTTGCAGTATTTGTTAAAAAGTCGCTCGGAAGTATTTATTTTCAACATGATGAAGCATGTATTTATGATATTTTTTGGTGTATTCGATGTTAAGGGGATGTAGCTTCCTCAAAATTATGGGTTTTCAAAGAGAGCTTCCTTAGACACATGTCAGAATCTTCTTTGGGACTGCCATTTTGGTCTGTGCCGGGACACTTGAGCCGTAAGCGCTTCTTCAACGTGTCACGGAAATCCTTTTTGTAAAGAGCAAAGATAACAGGGTCCAGAATGGAGTTGAGAACTAAGGTGTAAAACGAGATTATTATAAGTTCATTCGAGAGAAGTTGTCTCTGGTCTGTTATCAAACAGATGTTGATGTAAATGAGTGGAAGCCAACAAACTAAGAACATCAAAAGAACGATGGCAAACACTCGAGCCGCTTTTTCTTCGTTGCCCGCCCGGTATCCGGTATTGTTCCCATTACAAGTCCGCTTTTTATTTCTTATCACAAAACGATGGACCACCCTTAGCAGACTCATGTAAACACACACCATTGTTGTACTTGGAATGAAGATGCAAGTGGCCAAAATAATCGCCAGGTAGGCTTTGTGAATGGTGGAACTCGCATCGGTGTTCCAAGCCAACGGAAGAAGGGAGATAATCAGTGGAAGGATCCAAGAGATGCCGATAATTAAGGACACATTTTGGTTGTTAATGATCGCTCGATAACGAAATGGTCGTGTCAACGCGATATAGCGCTCGTATGTGACGCCACAAAGATTGAAAACCGTCGCCAACAAGACGAAGGCCACAAAATAGCCTGCGATTACGGTCTTAGCATAATGATCGATAATGTACACAGGGACAAACACAACTGCTATCATCAGATCGGAGACAGACAAGCTGAGAACAAGATAGTTTGTCATCGTGCGAAGCTTCTTGTCATGAATTACCATGGCGCACACGAGAATGTTCAATCCAGCAGAGAGAAGTCCGAGTAATGCCCACGATACTATTAATGCCTGAAATGTTATGGCGTCTACTGGTTCTGAAAAGTAACCGTTCACTTTCACGACTGTCGCGTTTCGCATATTAAAGAGAATCCCGACGTAACCTTACGTCACAATCACCTTTAGCGCCTTATTTTCAGCTGCTGCTAAAAGCAATTTGCCACAAGTGAAGTCAACATTTCGTCTCCGACATGCTTCTCTCGAGTCGCCTGAGGTTAAAACGGTTTTGGCTTTAGATAAAGCACGTCTGAAATAAGCCGTTACGGTTGGTATTTTCCGACACAAGTCGAATGAAACTGCGGTTTACCTTAAAGAATAACTGATAAGAATTAAACCTGTTTTGAGGAAATCTTTTTAATAATCTTGAATATTTTCTCTCCGTTGCCATTGGAGGAGGATGATGGTTGTCTCTTTGTTTTCGTACGTTAAAGATCTTCTGTTAAGGCTTGGTAGATTAAAGGCCGATATCCGTGCATTATTCGCACACGTTACGAATTAAACACTTTGTTTCTCTATGGCTTTGATTCTAAGATGGCAGTCATAGGCTGAGAGTGAGATGAAAAACCCATTCTTGTTCAGCAGCAATGATTAAAATCTCCCTTCATATGCAAACTCTCTCGAATAGTATTTGATTAAAAGACTGCAGAAAAGTGATCAACGTGAAAAAATAATTTAAATAACAGAATTTAATGTGATAAAAGAAACGGAATTTGTCACAAATACTTTTTTTGCGACCTTTTTAAAAGTAGATTAACAAGAGGACTCAGAATTAGAAATTTGTTTCTTTGTAACCGCTGTCAACGAAAAATTTATCTAAGTGGCCAAAAAAACAGACATATGTTTCAGGCTCTTTAGATCATTAAATATATACATGAATACAAATTCGCTGTCTTGCAAGAGGCAGTTTAAAGTGCAGCTTGATCGTGGATATCCCCATATCGAAGAATCTTCGACGAACTCAAATAGGGACACATTTCACATGATATTAAGATTTGCATCTTTCATAGAATGGTCGTCTGTTAAGTGCGTGATTCTCTATAAAGCGATTTCCCGAAATAACAGCTCGTTAATGAACTCGTTCAAATACGCGTGCGCCAAAATATGCTTTTAAAAGCACTTTGTTTGCTACGTAAATGCTTTTGCACAATTGCTTGGCATTTTAGATAACTTGACGTCCGAAAATGGTAAATTTTATATCAATAGGAGTAGGCCTTGCGTGCACAAGTCAGTTTTTTCAAATTCTAACCCACATAAAAGACTTTCTTTCCTTTAAAAATCTTGATTTGTCTGTTTTTTTTTTTCAAATGGACGATCTTCTAACATTATCTTTTTTATCTTGCCATCAGAAAAAATAGCGTAGATTCATACTGTAAATTAGAGCACTCTGAAAGTATTTCTTCCCTCAATATTAAATTCCTGGCTACTTTCTTAATGAAAACATTAATTTTAAATTACAACATACTCAGAAAATTGCTATTATTTGTTTCGAACCTTCCAATTTACCATACTTTGATTGTATAATAGCTTTCCCGCTAACCGATAGCATAGAGCAACACATGTTATTACATGGGACTTCACTATTGTTCTCTATTTGAAAGCTGCCAATTAAAGTTTCCCGCCAGCTTCTCTTTTCGTTTCACTTGAACTGTTTGTCTTGTGACATATCTGAGATCATAATATCATACATACATACAAACAGAAAGGATTGACGGTCATGAGATTTGCCATCTTTTCCAGGGAGAGGGTGATAAACATGCAACATCATGAGAGGTGTATCGGTTCATAACGAAACCGCAGACAAAATATATAATTAGTGAGAAATATTAAAACGAAAGCATCGCATCAAAATGAAAATCCAACGCTGGATGATCACATTTGCTTGGTTTCTTTTTTTTTTTTGCTTTACACGTGCTATTCCCAATGTTACTTTATTAAGTGCGTTTCATTCTGAGCTATTAGCTTCAGTAGTAGACTTACTGGAATGACCACGTATTTTGAGAAATCGCCATTAATTTTTGATGGGTGAAAAATAATCTACACGGGAAACACAGTCATGTGTCTGGTACAGTTTCATAAATCTGCAAAAAGAAGTAGCTTATTGCAGTATCATAAACTGAATAATAAAAAAAGTGATAATAATAATAATAATAATACACCCAGCTGTTCTGTGATTTTCTAAGTAGAGCATTGAGATCTATGAATGTCAAGCATACGCGAACCTTCAAACAAAACATACAACGTAAAGAAAATGCCCTATTTAACTTTTTATGAAACGTTGGTTCACTTTTCGAGATATATGGAGGGCGACGAGTTCCCTTTCTAGATAGAATGTCAAACTAAAAGAGCGATAATACAGTAAATGGTTTGAACCGGGGGTAAAGGTCTGAACGTCCGCGTGAGGGTAATTCTGAGAAGGACTGTTTACGATAAAGGTGACTGATGTTTTAGAGTAAAAAATTTAATCAAGAAAATCATATTATGATACTCATCCAATAGACTAAAATGTGTGTTTAATAATCCGGGGTTTGCATTAGTTTTACTTTGCTCCGTTCATTGGTCCAAAAGCCTCGTACCACTCTCCCAACCAATCAGATGCGATACTAAAGTTAATCACAAAATTGGTCACCCGCGTTTTCACGCGCTTTAGGCAGTTCGGTTGGTTTTACTCTGAGTTCTCATTAGTTCTTAAGAGTATTTTACTATTTTTTGATTGGCTGTTATGATAACTTTGATTCTGTGGGTTTCGACACTCAAGCGAAAAACGCTCTGTGAGCCAGTAATCCTCAAACGTTTTGAACTTACATCGTTTGGACAGCAACGAACTCAAATATACCATCTCTTCACATTTATGCAATGAAAAATTGGTTAACTTACTTATCGTCCTCTAGGTAATAAAAAAAAACGGTACATGTTACTTTCGCTTGATGTTCTTTACTTTGACCCTTAATAGGGAAAATAATTAGAATCCTTAGAGGATCTTTACACTTAATTATCCCTTCTTCTTTTTTCTTAAATTTCTTTTAAGACAGCAGGAAGCTAAAACATATCCTCGGTGCTGGAGTCTTCAGTCTTAAAAATCATGGTACACCACCTCATCGGCCCTATCAGAAAGGGAAAAAAAATAATATCACTGTAAATGATTAAAGTTAAATATGTCTTCACAACTGCATGCAGTTCTGAGATTTTTAAGTTTTCCGAGTAATAGCTTGGGCAATTTTCATTTGAGTTTCGGTAAAATTTTGTCAACTATTCAGTATTGTTTTTAAAATAACAGTAGTTTATATGAAAGCATAAACATTAGAGGAAAAATTGAGAGGTTGCCTTTAATAGGGAGCTCAGGCACAAACGGTTTTGAGACGCGAACGGTAGCTGGGAGATAACATTTTATCATTCCAAGTGCTCGCTAGATTTAGATTCATTCTTCTCCCGGTTGCCTTCTCCTTCTCATAAACGTTTCTGTTTCAATGTCCTCTACTAATAACGAAGAAGTATAATACGTCGTGTGTTCCTGAGTTCGATGGACGTATTGTACGTTGTATATTGCAAGCCTAGTGGGACAAGCGTAAACATTCATGCCAGAATGCTGCAGTTCTTAGAGTTTCGAATTAGATATTTACCCATCATCGTATATTCTGTTCACTGCATAGTTCAGTTCGTCAGTTCCTCTGCAAACATTAAAAGAGGAAAACGTGAAAAACTGCGATAACGACTCCTAAAAGCAGGTTTGCAGCTGACAGTAGATCAAATCAATCTTTAGCAGTGTTCGTGCAGGAAATAACGCCTGGAACAACATGCAAGTAGAGATCTGGGCATTAGATGAGTTGATCAGTGTATGGTTGCGGAGGCGAAAGTCCAAAGATCTGTAATACAACACACTGGACTTAAATAAATGGACGGTGAGTCAGTCAGAACACGAAGAAGGATCTGATTAAAAGTTCTGTCATTGTAAACAAACAAACAAGCAAACAAAGCTAACTGTGATTTGTACTCACGTCTGAAATGAGACTGATTTGATGTCCACATGGTTTTGAGCTCTCCTATTAAAAAGTAGGTTTATTAAGTCTTATAACAGGCAAGAAACTCATAACGAAGGTTCTAGTCTTTGCATAATGTTAATATCATGTGAGCATCGCGATGTCTTGTTAATGACTTAAACATATTCATTTCTTACTTCCATGATATGAAAGATTTTAAAGTCGCTAGATATATCGAGTTTCCGTTAAGTACTTGTTCTCACCTTTTCAAGTAAAATACTCCCGAGGCAGCGATTAGAATGCTTAATACCACGGGTAACACCACAGCAAGTATATTGACACCTATCAAAGGATGAACGCATCTGCCAGTTAAACTTTCAAATAGAAGTTGGTTTCCCTCATATATCAAAAAAAAAAATAGAGCTAGAATAGGGAGGTATGACAAAGACCACTCCTCGCGACCCCAGTTGAATTTTTAGCCCACCTTGACACATATTGAAGAGTGCACATCATTGCGGTGTTACTCGAACTCGGGAAATACGATTAGACGATAGCTTTAGAGACAGTGGTAATATGCAGTGGTACGGGTAGTAACCAATGAGAGAAGAGTATTTGTACCGCGTGATAACTTTGAACTAATCATATTGCAATGTATCTGGTTGAAACTTCTCTGTGGTACAGAATACTCTTCTCTCTTTGGTTACAACCCATACCCCCGCTTTTACTAAAGGCACCTTCTGTTTTTCGTTTCCCATTATTCCCTGTGGGTGTTCCAGCTTCTCTGACGGTTCTAGCTTCTGTCGTTGTTTCTAGTGCTGGCACAGTTGGCGAATCGGTAATCACTAGAAGGTCAAAGAAAATTTCAAATTAAGGTTTCAGGCTTTTCTCTTTTTAAAAAATTGGAACTATGAGCTATAAAAGGTAAGGCGAATGAAAGATGGATGATGACTCCAGAGGAAAACGCAGCGGGTCACTTTCTCTTAATGCTTCGTCTGACGAGAGTAAAGTACGATTAGACAACAGTTTCAGGGGCAGTAGTAATATGCGGTGGTACGGGTAGTATCCAGTGAGAGAGAGAGGAGTATTTGACCACGTGATAAGTTTCAACCAATCATATTGCAATATATCCGGTTAAACTTTCCACGTGGTACAAAATACTCTTCTCTCGTTGGTTACCACCCATACCACCGCATTTTAATATTAGTGGCACCTTCTGTTTTTCGTATTCCTTTATTCCTTGTGGGTGTTTCAGCTTCTCTGACGGTGCTAGCTTCTGTCGTCGTTTCTGGTGCTGGCACAGTTGGCGAGTCGGTATCCGCTAGAGGGTCAAAGAAAATTTAAGATTCAGGTTTTAGGTTTTTCTCTTATTAAAAAATTGAAACCAGAACTCGTGGTAACAACATGATACCGAAAGGACAAAATTAAACTGATTAGATTAGATTGCTAATTTGCAAACTTTGCTAATCGCAAAAACAAGCTGAGGTTTATAGGGAAGAATGAGATGATTTTGCTCGTTTTTAAAATCCTTGCAATCTAACTGGCTATAAGAGCTGTGCCATTTATCCGTGGTTCAATGAAAAACTAAAACAGAAAAACCATCCTGCCAAGGCTTGTGCATTATAGCCAATCAAATTGTGGGAGAATGTGAAAGCAATTACAAAAAATTAATGGATTGACATTGTAATAAATATTAAATTAGTCTGAGATCATAATTGTGGTTTTAAATCAATCACTTTTAGGAGCATCCTGATATTGTTAAGCCGATTAGTTTTCCATTGTGTACCCTCGCAGGTATTGCACCCAATATCTCTCTATGGGCAGAAGCGTCTTCATTCACCGATACAGGGAAGTTACTATACCTAAACAGCCGTAGATTTCCACCCTCATCGATATGTGATTGTGCCACTCAACAGGCACCAGGCGAATGTAACGTGCGGCTATTGGTGGACTTAGCATGTTTTTTACAACCGTATCACTGTTCTGATTTCCATCGAATACCTGATGTTGAGATAGTAAAGGATTTAGCAGAAGCCAAAAAATGATTAGTTTGTTGGGTAACTTTCTGGCCTGGTTTTTCGAAGGATGGATAACGCTATCCACTGGATATATCTTAATCCAGTGGATAACGCGGAAGGCTTTGATATCACCTATCCACTGGATAGCAATTTATCCGCTCTTTAAACAACTGGGTCCAGGTGCATAACTGAGGCCCACAGAAGGGATCTAATGGTTTTTTTTTCGCATTTTGCGGCCCTACAATAAACTGTTACGCTTAAAATTAGCACTTGAGTGAAAAAAAGGTCTAGCAGCTAACCTTTTTGCTCTCTTCAGCATTATCATACCTTTGCTGAACTGTCTTTCGTTGCATTGTAAAATTCAAAAGTCACTCCGTCACTGCTATACTGTATCCGGTATCTGGACACCGACTGGTCATTTCCATTCATCCCCTGAGTCGCAACACCTGTTACTCGAGAGTTGCCACCAATATCCACTTGAAACCACTGATTGAAGTTATTGTTCAAGGCTGACCATCCCCCTCCCTTGACCCCGTCTGCTTTCGAGTTTAACCTTGCCTCCTTCGCGCCATGGTCCCCGTCCAGTTGTGAAGATACACTTATGTTAGCATCAGGTATTTCTCTATTCTCCATACCAAGTGCTGTAGCGCATCCTGTGTTTGAAATGAAAGATTCTTTTTAAAAATAAATTATTTTGGTCCTTTCACTGCGGCAACACATTCTTGTAACCACATGATTCAAGAACAGGATTCAGCTTAGTTGGCTGAACGGCTTCGATTGTTTCATTTCATCATGTAAGGACCGGCATCTGTAAAATGTAAGCGTTTCTTATAATTAAATAAACCTATTTAGAGAAGATCATTGGTAATGTTCTTTTAAAGCACCTGGACAGCCATAGATCTCTATTCTCATGGAGATATGATTGTGCCACTCCACTGGTATAAGCCGTATAAACCTTGTTGTGATTGGTGGGCTCATACTGTTGTAAACCACTGCATCGCTGTTTCGATTTCCAGTAAAAATCTTTAAGACAATGATAAAGTTAAATGTCATTATATTGCATGCAAGAACCCCTAATATTGGCACCCTATGGTAACACCGGATGACAAATTAGTCACAGAAAAGGAGTGTTCTTGATATGAATTATAAAAAGCGTAATCATGAAGCTGGGTTTATTTCATTAACTTTTGTCACTGTTAAGGAGTAGAAATAGAATATTCGTTTCCTTTACCTGCACTTTTTCCGAGGCTTAGCTACTGAAGTCATTAGGAAGATCACCTTATTTCAGTTTCAGATGACCGTTCTTAACATACCCTTCCTATGCTGGCATTTGATCGTTTGTAAAGCTGAAAGCTTTGGCCATCCTCACTGTACTCCACCTTATACTTGGTTACCCACTGGTCGTACCCATTCCTTCCTTGAGTGGCTACACGTGTCACTCTTGTGTAAATACCAAGATCCACTTGAAGCCATTGTTTAGCATCATTCGTGCGAGATGACCAACCTCCCCCTAAGCCACCATCCGCCTTATGATTTAACCTGGCCTGACTTGCACGGCTTTCGTCATTCAAAATCGAGGATGTAGCTATCCTGGAGTCAGTGATGTTTCCCCTTTCCATACCAAGAGGTGCAATGCAGTCTACGAGATGCAAAACAAGGGTAAGGAAGTAAATGCAGTTTCCTTTGAGGAATTGGTCAGACCTGATTTAAAAGATTAACGATCGTAAACACTGAAAGTAATCTAATTTAACTTTTGTTTTCAATCTAGAAGACTTAAACGTATTGCCACGGCCTTTTTCATTATCAGGTAAAAAAAGAAACAGTTCTTGGATGGAAATGATCACGCGTTTGGCTGGATAGACCTAAAGCTGCATCTTTTTTACTTATCACAGTTGAAGAACCTTACCACAAGTCATTGCTAAGATTCTTCTAAACCCACTGTTTTTCCAAATGTCCGTTGTCATGTTACTAAAGAAGGCACTTTTCAAACATGATAGACAAGGTCGTCGGAAATAATTGATTATACCTGGGCATCCATAAATCTCAATTCTCATTGATATGTGTTTGTACCACTCTATTGGCAATAACCGTATGAAACGCGCTTTGATTTCGTCGGTCAGTTTGTTAACTACAACTGTTGAACTGTCTTCATTTCCGTCGAAAACCTTTAAAAGCAAGTTTAAAAAATAAACGTAGTTAGCACTTGGTTTGCTTTGGTATTCTCGGTAAGTCAATTTTAACTGAACTTAGAACTTAGAACTTACACCGCTTACAAATTCACTCTCCCACCTAACAGCTCATTAAGACACCCAACCTTCCCTCAAACATTTGTTTTGAATGTTCAAATTAGCAAAACTTGGCTAAAAGTTTTCTCATTTACTTACACAGGCCTCAGATTGATCAAACTGTGACGTCGTAAGGTAAATATTGAATATAGTGTCAATTTATCCTAACTTCACAGTCAGAATACAGCGGTAAGCGCATACCTGTGCAGAACTGTGTTCTGCTTTCTTGTAAAATTGGAAGTTAATCCCAGAATAGCTAAATTGTATTCTGTATTTGGTCACCCACTCATCCAGTCCATCTATTCCCTGTGTTGCTATACGCGTCACAATTGCTTTACTTCCAAGGTCCACTTGAAGCCATTGATAAAGATCGTTCTTGCGGGCAGACCAACCCCCACTTTTATCATTCATTGCTGCTTGAATGTGCAACCTGGCCTGCTGTGGAGCATGATCATCATCCAGGTGTGAGGAGGCAGATATTTGTGCATCAGAGATTGATTTACTTTCCATGCCGAGGGGAGCAACACAGCCTAAGTGTGTCGAAGGAAACAAGTCACAGTTATAGGCACAAAAAGGTTGAAAAATGCTTGGTAGTAGTATCACAATCCATAAAATTTAGTGTTATCATTTGGAATCGCATTCAAAGTGCTCTTTCATGCTATACTGCCCACTTAACCTATCAAATTCAAAGTTGAGGCCATACCTTTAGAGGGTAGTTATTTTCTAACGAGCTATTGCACAACGGGACTTGCAAATTTTAAAAATGTTTAGTTTACGAACAAAATGAGTTTTCAAAGATGACTTAATCGCCACATCAAATTAAAACTTATCTTTGTCAACGTTACGATGACAACAGGTCATTTATGCAAATTTTGTGAACTCACCTTCACCGTTCAGGTAATTTTTAACACTTTCTTAACTAGCAGTTACAATACTGTTTGTACAACTGAGATATAAATGTAAACAAATGCATAACCTGGTAATAATAGACTACGAGCAGTCCTTCCTAATGATGATGTCAACGACAATAGTGATAATGATAGTGACAGTGATCATTGTGATGATAACAAAACATAATAATAATAATAATAATAATAATAATAATAATGATAATAATAAGGATTATGGGAATTACCTGGACAGCCATAGATCTCAATCCTCATGGATATGTGTTGGTTCCAATCCACTGGTCTAATTCGTATATAACGTGCTCTGATTGGCTGGCGTATTTCGTTATAGACGACAGTCTCTCTGTCTTTATTTCCACGAAAGACCTATTTAAAATTATTGAGATAGGTGATAAGTGAGCTGTTCATCAGTACATTGCTAAAGGCCTCAGCCTCCTCCCTCCCTCCCTCCCAAACAATAAAGCTTCCAAGACCCAGTTGTTCGAGGACCGATTAACGATAACCAAAGGTTAAATTTTTATCAGGGGTTTCTTTATTCCTTTGTTCGAAGGCCTTTTGAGGATAGTTTTCTCTATTCTTTTCTGACCATCCAATTTTCAAATTGTAGACAAAAAAATTTGACTGAAATTTCTTTTAAAGCTTTCACTTTTCAAATCATATTTCGCAGTAACCCTGGGTTAATTTCTCTTAAACCTACTTTGAACAACCCGTTCTCCGTTAGTTTGTCTATTCCCTAAAAATTTCTAAATTTAATGTTTATTTCTGATCATTAACGATGTCTTAAAAATAAAATCGCATCATTGAGTAAAATCTCGCATTCTGATTGGTTAACGAAGCCAGGTATTTAGCGTGGAATTGCGAGTTGAAAACGAGGCTAAGTGAAATTGTTTCGCATCTACGTCACTAAGCACAGCAACTATCGTCAAAGTGTTACACAGAGTTTGGTTTCTAAGTCAATTTAAAATGTTTTCAAAACCATTGTCACATTCTAAAGAGCGAAAACAAACAAAGCGTTTTCAAAGTGAGCCTGAGGTTCTTCCTTGCTTTGAAGTGAACTTCAAATTCTTGCGGAGAGGCATGGAAACCTCTTTCGCTCGCGACAACCCGAAAGCGAGCAAATCCTGTGAACACGGCCCAGAAAAAACAATCTCCGAGCTAACAGGTCACGCCAACCCGGGTTCAACATCCATCTGCAGCCATAATCTTTTTAGAAAACAACAAACGATGTCAAGCAAGTTGGCTGGGTTTTCAGTCGTACCACTACGACTGTCACAGCTGACAACGCCGGCGACGGTCCACGCACTGAAGCTTTGAGAGAAATTTTTGTCAACAGCCTTGCACTTCCATCAGTAGTTGGCAATAACACAACATTAATGAATAACGGTACTGATGATCTAGCACCAAGAGTTCTAGGTGGATTGTTCACCAATGTATCGTTCAATGTATCGTTCACCAATGTAACTAGTGAATATTTCCATCAACTTTCAGTGGAATGCTTATCCCAACGATTCAGCTAATGGCAGTCGCCTGTGTGAATTTCTACAAATAAAAAGATTAAAGTTTTTGGACTTTACATGAAACACTTCTTTGTTTTCAAAGGAATAAAGTATCGTTCAATACACGCATTTACACTTCAAGGCACTTACCTTATATTACTCGCGATGGTACTGCACTTGAAATCAGTTTCGCATGCACACTTCATTTCTCTCAGTTTGCCACCAAAGAGGTAAAAGGTGTAAATTATTTTCCTTCTTGAGCAAATTATTTGGAATTTTGAAAAAAGATGTTAACTATAAACGGCTTATAAATCCAGATTATTTTTAAAGTGTGTGATCTTGTTTAAAAAGTTCGAAAATTAATGTAAAATCAAGCGCGAGGTACAAATAAAATTATCGAAGGTTCAAACGTGTACCACTAACCTTGCTTTCTATTTGCTAACATATAACACTTCTGACAGTTGGCTTTGAAATGACTTTCTAGAGCGCGCGCTTGGGATAAAAACAAAAAATAATATTGCTGACTTAATTTCTTGTTTTCTTATTTTCATTCAGTTAAGCAATTCAAGGAAAATTCATTACCTGACTCGTGAATTCCGCGTTAAATTGCACTTGAAAACCGATATCGCACTCATCTCTTCGCGATTCATGCGATATCCGTTTTCGCGTGCAATTTAACGCGGAATTCCCTCGTCAGGTAATGAATTTTCCTATAGAATCAATGTGACTATAAAGGTATACCGTCCCAGCTTCAAGTGGCGTCTCCTTGTAAAAGCGAAAAGATACTCCATCGTCACTATACTGTAACTTGTATGCTGTCACGTACTGGTCTATCCGAGGATGATTTCTGCCTTGGGTAGCTATACCATTTATTGTAGTGTATTGACCAAGATCCACTTGAAACCATTGCTTTAAATCATTTGTACGTGATGACCAGCTACCGGAGGTGCCAAAAACTCTCTTATAATGCAACCTTCCTTGCCTGGCCGCATGGTTATCATCCCACTGTGAAGAAGCACTTATCTGTGCATCGGTGATTGCTCCGCTATCCATGCCAAGGGGTGCTGCACAACCTGTTTGTATTGAAAAAGGACAAGAAAGTGAAAGGTGTATTTCCCGTCGTACAGTTCAGGTTTCAGCGCGGCGTGATACTTTTGCTTTCTTTACTGAAATTTGCACGAATTAAGACTAAACACTTTACAATGATGGCTAATAAGTCGTTATCTGTCTTCTAGGACACTTTTTTCTGGAAAAATGAATGATAGAATAGTTAATTTACGATGGAATTTAAAGAGGGAGATGTACCTGGACAGCCGTAGATCTCCATTCTCATCGATATGTGGTCGTTCCAGGCCACCGGCTTCAGTCGAAAGTAGCGTGTGGTTATTGGTGGGCTCAATACGTTATAAACAACAGTCTTTTGATCTTTATTTCCATCGAACACCTAGACAATAGACACAGAAATACAAAATTGGGATAAATTTTTAAAACTACTTAGGTTCGCTCAATCTGACTTGGAGTCCGGCTGATATTGAGAAGATTAACACATGAGTTCTGATGCGTGAATGGTGAGATCAATCGACAGATAAACAGTGGATCGATAGATTGAGAAAATGGATGGAAAGGAAGGAAGGATGGATTAAGGAATTAGTGGATGGAGAGAGAGAAAGATGAAGGTATCTGTGAACGGATGGAGACATTCATGGATGGATTGGGCGAATGTATGGAAGGATATATGGATAGATGGGTGGATTTAGCAAATCTGCTGAATCCATAGATGGTTGAAGGAATAGACAAATGGATAGAAAACTTCATTTAATCGCGGTAACTTAAACCAAAGAAAGCTTATTTTGATCTTAAAAGTCTAAAGTTACCTTTTATCTTTCATTTCGTTTGATAACGCATTACTGACAAAATTTTGCTCCCAGTGTCCAAAATTTTGGACAAAATTTTCCCAGTGTCCCAGTGTCCAAAATTTTGGTCCCAAAACTTGTCCGGTAGTAGTATGTTTTAGCAACTGGTAAAGCTAGATTCCCACTGGAGGTTCTAACTGATTATACACCGATTTCACGATATTATTTATTTATTTATTCATTTATTTATTTATTTATTTTAAGATTCGTACAGTGTACAGGCGGGAGAACAATATGACACGTAGTCCCCTACTGGGTTCACCCGCCTAAACCCAACCCCATAAAACGTAGAAAAACCCACCTCTTACCCAATACTGCAATTAAATATTAATAATGCACTATAAATATCGTTCTAATAACTAGAAAGAAAGAGGAGAAAAAGGTAACTAATAGCGCACTACATCGAGGAGATATCTCTTACCTAGGCTTGGGTCATATCATTCATAGTTTTAAACATCATGAGAGGCGGCCACTGATGTCATCCCATACAATGCTACAATAATTTAAGTATAGCTCAACAATTGACTGAGCATCACTTATCAGGTTGCAGTGCATGGATGATAGATCGATAGACTGAACGAATGAATGGACGGAAGGTTGGATGACTGGAAGGATGAATGGATAGATCAATGGAAGGATAAATGAAGGGAGACGTTTATGGATTGATGTACGGAGGAAGAGAAAAGTGGGAGGGAAATGGAATGGATGGAGTGAGTGGAAGGGTAGGAGGGAAAGAGCATTAAATAGATTGAGGAAGGGAGGGTGGGAGGGAAAGGGGAATGGATGGATGAATAGAAGGTTATCTTTCTTACTCGGACACATTTCTCTTTTTTCAAAACACTTCTCGGTACTGCATTTTTTGATGAAAGAACAGCGAGCGTCATCCGTACGATATCTGTTGGCAAAAGTCTGTAAATCAGCAGTGAAAATAAAAGCTTACGATATCTGGTACCTTTGCAGAACTGGATGTGGCTTCCTTGTAGAGGTAAAAGTTTATTCCATCATCACTGTATTGTAACATGTATTTGGTCACCCACTGATTGTAGCCATCCATCCCCTGAGTTGCCAAGCGCGTCACTTTTGTGTACCTACCAAAATCCACTTGAAGCCATTGGTTACTGTCATTTGTGAGAGCTGACCAACCCCCAACTTTGTAACCATCGGCTTGGAAATGTAACCTGGCCTGTGATGCGGAGTGATTGCCATCCAGTTGTGATGATGCTGTTATCTGAATATCAGATATTGATCCAACTGCCATTCCAAGAGGATTTGTACAACCTCAATTAGTTGGACAAAAGATAAAGGTTGAGAGTTAAAAATAGATGCCATTGTTTCATACATGTAGATAATAGCCGCCTGTTACTGTAGTGTACTGTAATCACATTAAACGCCCAAGTCGCAAATGGAGGTCAGGTGCCCAAGGGGACCAGGGGCTGCAATCGCAGTCGCAGCCAAGGCGCTAGAGCATCCGACTGGCCTGCCCAACCTGCAACCTAGCCACTAGTCCCCCACGCCAAGCCCGCTATTTAATACGTCACCACAACAACAGTGAGATTATTCTAGATACCTGGACAGCCATAGATCTCGATCCTCATTGATATTCGTTTGTGCCACTCAGCAGGTTTAAATCGAATATAACGCGTTATGATTGGTGGAGTCAGTGCGTTGTACACAACAGTGTCGCTGTCTGTATTTCCTTTGAAAACCTTGATACAAAAAAACAAACGACTTATAGAACAAAGTCTCCTTTGGCATTAATTTTTCTCAGCGCAAAAGAAGAAAAATGCCAAAAACGAGCCATGAACTGCATGGAGTCCCCACGAGTTCAGTTTACATGAACAACATTCTTAAAAGAGCATTCTACCACTTGGTGGACTTTTGTAGGTCTACGTGACCACGAAATATTTTAGGGATACCTAACCTTCATATCTCATGAACGGGAAGAGCTAAAGAGCGCGTCAAGTTTTATGTGTTCCCAGTTAGACATAAAAGAATTGATCTGAGATTCTTATTCCCGAAAAGAGTTAAAAAGGAAACAAAAATTGCCGAGAATACTATGTCTTTGCCCTGGATTCCTTCAAAGTTAACAATGGAATGTTGAAATAGCCTGGAAAGACGTTGATAACAGGGATGAGTGAAATCTGGGAAAACCGATTCATGATGCATACCCTTGCAGCAAAATCGCCTGGATCCTCAAAGAAATGAAAGACATCTTCATCTTCGCCGTATTGCAGCCTGAACTTTGTCACCCACTCATTGTGCCCATTCCTTCCCTGAGTAGCTATGCCCGTCACTCGGATGTAACTACCGAGGTCCACCTGAAGCCATTGGTTTACGTCATTTCTAAGCGCTGACCAGCTTCCTTCATTTTCTCTGTTTGCCTTTAAATGCAACCTGGAATGCTTTGCAGAATGATTTTCGTCCAGTTGTGAAGACGACTTAATTTGGGAATCAGAAATTTTGCGATTTTCCATGCCATACGGTGACACACATCCTAGATAAAAAAATCGAAAACGAAGTTTTCAGAAAACCCTCCTAAGACTAATGGTAGTAGAATCAACTACACCTCAATTTTTTCTGTAATAATACAAGCGCTTTAGGGAATTTAGATGATTGCGAAGCGGGAGTCTTAACTAGATCACTTAACCACGAATATGATTAACACACATTTGGGCGACACAAACTTCTGTTACCAATTCATCAGAACTGTGAAAAACAATTAGAAACAAAACACCCATTGTTTTAATCTATTTGCGAGTGAAAACATAACAGTCGGCTTTTTTCGCCAAATAGTACCTGTGAACGACATAACACAGGTGTGATGCTTAAACTGCCCCTTTTACACTGCCCAGTCATCAGCATAACGCCTGACCTACTTTTTTAATGCTCAAAATCGGTTTACTAATGGCCAATTAAGTTCGAAAAATTTGTCAGTCACTAACATAAGGATTTCAAACTACCTGGGCAGCCATACAATTCCATCCTCATCGAGATGCGGTGTTTCCAAATCATTGGTATCAGCCGTATGTACCGAGCTGTTATTGGTGAAGTCAGCTTGTTGTACACGACAGTATCTGAATCTTGATTTCCGTCAAACACCTAAGTAGAAAGCTGACAGATTTTCAAGAAGTATTCTAAGATTCAAGCATTGTTTCATCTATTTCTCCTTTGAAGTCGCTTGAATGCACACAACGGTGGTGCCGAATTCATAAGATGAGGGAAGAGATTACTCGTATTGTATTGAGCTAAGGTGAGATCCTTGAATCTGTTTTTAAACGATTTGCTTTTTAATTATTTATTTCTAGAAGTAAACCCTATAAGGTAACGCTATCAAGCGAAGTTTTACCTGTGAAATTGTTAACACACCTTTTCTGAGCTGCTGTCAGATTCCTTGTAGAGAGTGAAGGTTACACCATCATCGCTGTACTGCAAATTGTATTTGGTGACCCATTCTTCGGATCCATGTCTCCCCTGAGTCGCTATTACCGTTACCCGTGCAAAAGTATTCAGATCCACTTGTAACCACTGATTAAGATCATTTGTAAGTGCCGACCAGCCACCCTGCTTTTGACCATTTCTCTTAAGGTGCAGTCTTCCCTGTATTGCAGAATGGCTACCATCCAGTTGCGAAGAAGCACTAATCTGAGCATCTTCTATTGCCTGACTTTCCATTCCAAGGGCAGTCATACATGCTGCATTTGTTGTTGAGAGATGTGTGTCAGATGCAGATACTATCCAAACTTTACACGACACACTAATCATCTTTCTTCTAAAGTAGCTCCTTGTGATAAACTGTTGTGCTCACTCAAAGGATTGGTTGATTTTAGTCAAAATGACTTCAATAAAATACCAAAGTTATGACCCACGCATTCATCTCATCGTACCGTTTATCTACTTCTCTCAAAAGTCCCTGATAATGATGTACGAAAAATGATGCTGCGACGCTAAGGCCCCTCTAACTTGCTGGTATATTAGAAGATTATTTTTGTGGCTGAAAGACCAGCCCTAAAATTTCACAACGGTCTCTAACTGAAGTTCTATTACGCTTCGCAGTCAAACTAGCTGATTGATTTCTTACATTTTTTGGCCACTAAATTCTAAACTCCACATTTATAATTGCCATACCTGGACAGCCATAGATCTCTGTTCTCATGGAGATTTTATTGTGCCAACCGGTTGGTATAAACCGTATAAACCGTGCTGTGATTGGAGGATTCAGATTGTTATATACAATGGTATCACTTCCTTTATTACCATTCAGCACCTGTAAATTGTATGAGTAACATGGATGATGTCAATTTTTGGAGGGCCTTTAAAATGACATATACGGCCCTTACCTTTTAATTTCAAGAAAGTAATTAATATCACTACGAATTTTTCCAAATAATTTCAAATTTTGGAAAGAAAATGGTTGAAAAAGTTGTAACCTTTGGATGTTACTCTTGTCTACCACACGGATGGAAAATCTAACTTAGACATACCGTCCATTTGTCGTCATCCTGTTTCCTGTAATACGGGTAGTTTTTTCCATCGTCACTGTACTGTAATTTGTACTTGGTCACCCACTCGTCCTTGGCATTCAACCCTTGAGTCGCCACACGCGTCACACTAGTGTAACTGCCAAGATCGACTTGTAGCCATTGGTTTTTATCGTTTAACTGAGCTGACCATCCACCAGCCATATTTCTTTCTTCTTTAAAATTCAATCTGGCCTGACTTGGTGAATGATTGTCATCCAGTCGCGAAGAAGAACTGACCTGGATATCAGTGATTGTTCCATCCTCCATACCAAGCGGTGCAAAGCATCCTTTTTTTTTTTTGTCAATAAAAGGACAATAAGAGAAAAGAAGCAGAGGAAGAAGAAGAAAATAGGAATGGGTTGCTGAATCTCCTTGATGGGATGAACCAGCCAAACTTCGATTTGCTGTAGTTGATTTCTTAGATATCTTAGTCCTCTATTTTCTTGCCTTTTGGACGAAGTGCGAGTTTACTGAGAGTTGACTCGATGGAAAGCCTTTTAGGGAACGAGCTTAAGGTAGTTGAACACAGTTTGCGTGCGGCCAATGGCAGTTCGCGTGACGGCGCGGGTTTTAAGTCACAGAAACAAACATCGCAAAGTCTTTCTACGTGTTTTACCTCTCGCGCCGGGTAAAACCCGCGAAGAGCAAAGCAATCTCAGAACGAGGCAGCCAGAAGAGAACTTTGCAAACGACACTCAGTTTCTCCAACCGAAACCGAAAACAACGGAAACAACAACAAACAGGTCGAACCTCACATTCTTCACGACAAGAAGATCAGCACTTTCACTTCCGCCGTAAAGGTACTTAGCGAATGACACACTCAAAACCTATCAAAACTGTGCTCAGCCACCTTAATAGGGACTTGACAGAAGCAACAAAAGATGCGTGGTGTTTAAGAGCTGCCCTTCATGCATTGGTTTATTCAAGTATTTGTTCTAATTTCAAACTACATGTAATATGCAACTAGGGGTATATTGTTAGCTAATATCTTTTATCAAGAATGTTTCAGCTTTAATGTTGTATCATTGAGTTTATATCATGAATTATTTTGTAAAAGCTGATGTGAATAACACTTTAAAAGTTTAAGTTTATACGAAAACATTTATACAACTACTGAAATAGCAATTGAGATAGACCTCGATATGATACCTTCACAGCCATAGATTTCCACTCTCATAGAGATATGATTTCGCCATTCCACCGGAATGAACCGGATGTAACGTGCCGTAATTTGCCTCGCCAACTTATGATATACAATGCTGTCGGTGTTTTGATTACCATCAAAAAGCTGAAAAGAAAAGCATCTTCTCTTTACTGTATCAAAAGGCATTGTGTCAACTAGCTTTACAATGACTTTTATAAAATAACCGAGATAGTGCGCGCGCTCCCATTGGCCAACTGGTCGGAAAATACGTAAACGCATTTGTAACGTCACACCTTTGGTGTTTGCACAATTTGAAAACATTTCAAGCCCAAAGCTTTTGCAATGCTCGCAAAGTAAAAAAAAAAAAATATCAAGATGGAGAAAATTGGCAAATTTTGATTTGGGTCTTAGCTATTTCTTTCTCCCCCGAGACCAAGTCTGCCTCATTGAATATGGGCTGGACGACCTCATGGATGGAGCTCAAGTAAAGATAACAAAATTTGAGTACTGCAATGATATCCTCTACAAGACACTCTTTATCATGCTTACTACAAAATGTTCACGAAAACGCGTACCGTCCAAACCTTTATTTTTTTTTCTAAGCTCTTAAGTGGGCAGTATTCTATAAATCCTGCGATCCTGCTTGAGTCACTTTGCAGAACATCTCAAGCATCGTTGCAATTTTTCACAAATATATCTCATTTTGCCGGCTGAGCAGACTGCATAAGCAAAAACGTTGGTCACGACCTTTTGGCGGTAGGCAACATTAATTCTTTCTTCTCTCTCGCTCTCAAATCACTTTTGCTTTCCGCAAAAATTGATTTCGAAATAAATTTTGTGGTACTAGTTTTGTTTTTTAAAAGATTGAAACGCGGCCATAAAACAGTTTATTTAAGAATCCTTCACAAATAGTAACTCAGAAAGTCAAAACGAGAGGTAGTTGTAGTTAACAATTACGTTAATGAATGTGACTCTCATTTATTCTGAGTTCTTCCACACAATTTGTTCGTTTGTGATATGTTGAGCGAAGTCAGTTTTAAGTTCCTCTGGCCTATAAATACACTTTCGCCTATTCTTTGCAAGTCCCTTGAATTTGGACATTTTTACCGTAAATTTCACAATAAACCGAAGGAATTCGATGAATAAAGGTCGCATTAAATCCTCTTGTGTCTAGCTGGAAAGAGTCTCATAGACTTCAGCTTTTCGACGGAAGAAAAACAGCTTTACACACACCGTTGTAGAAAACAAGCAAACAGACTGACAACTCCAAAACACACATTTGCATTCACTTACAATTTGATTTTCCTTGACATTTTAAAACGGAACAGAGGTAAATCCTCGAAGATTAATCGTCGTTGGAAATAAAAAATACTATGCGTAAGATCTCCTAGTGGACATTTCTACCGTAAATTTCACAATAAACCGAAGGAATTCGATAAATAAAGGTCCCATTAAATGCCCTAGTATCTAGCTGGAAAGAGTCTCATTGACTTCAGCTTTTCGACGGAAGAAAAACAGCTTTACACACACCGTTGTAGAAAACAAGCAAACAGACTGATAACTCCAAACCACACATTTACATTCACTTACAATTTGACTTTCCGTGACATTTTAAAACGGAACATAGGTAATCCTCGAAGATTAATCGTCGTTGGGAACAAAAAATACTTTCCGTAAGATGTCCGAGTGCTTTCGTTTACGAGAAGATCGTCGCACGTTCATTGAACTCGTGTGTGTTTGTCATACTAGTACTGTTGTTTAGTTAAAAGCGTACATGCGCTTTTTTCCTCTTCAATTGACAGGTGTCACAATTGACAGGTGCCAGTGACTTACTCAAAAAATGTATCAAAGCTCGATCGGAAACCTTTTAAGTTACCTTAAGTTTACATTATAAATGTTTCGGCGAAAGCTTTCTCTGAGTGTATTTGCACAACCGACAGAAAGATACAACTCGTACCAACTCAACTACTTTATTGACTGACGTAATAATCTTACTACGGAGCGATACTAATAACCATTACAATAACTATCCTCTTATCCTAGAGCCCTCTGTAAAACTATAATCTCTATGCACTACTGCATAACTCACGGTTCTCTTCAAAGATCCTTCTAGTAACTTATCGATGTCCACAAAATTTTCCTCAACGTAGCCTTCCACGTGGTTGACGATTTCAGTAACAGTAAATAGTTCCAACAATCCCCTCCAGTCCGGCTTTGTAATAACACTATCTTCTCTAGCTCTTCGCGACAGCACTAACTCTATTGACACTGCGCGACAACACACTGTTACACAATACACTGGCTCTGCTCTAAGAGAAAGGCTAACTTCAACCGATTGCGACTCTTTATATATCTTTTACAAAATGTTCTAGAATATTCCAGGGATCTGTAATACAACTATTTTTGGTATCATTACATCGCTATTGCTGACTAAGGGTTCTAGAAAGTTTCATTAAGCATTCTTAATGAGTCACCATGACTAACCATTCTAGAAACCTCCACAGTTCTATTACAAGTGAATTCGTCTGCCATTTCGAAAGCGTGGTTTGCAAAGTGAACCACGTGGTGAGCACAAGCGTCTGGAAAATATTTGCCAGTTCACGGTAAGGCAGGCATCTGTCACTACGGGCATTGTGATTGGCTGCAGCATTTATCAGGACGAGTTATACCATCTCGCGAGGTAGTATAACTTTGGGGGAATTTCCGGTCATAAAGGCGAGATAATCCCTTGTTTTTTCTTGTGAAAACAGCTTGCATTTTAAACTCGCTAACCTTAGGAGAGCTGTTTCACTTTACTTCCGGTCTTTTCCGACTTCCTCTAGTCAAACTTGTCCTAGTGAAAACACACCTTCTTTGGTTTGAATAACTTCTGTTTTCTTTGTCATCGATCCCTCGCTAAAAAATTGCTATGTTTGTGGAGGATTTTCCTCGTAATTGTGGCCCTAAGTCATTCCGGTTCTTTTGGCAATCATCTATTTATGTGTTAGAAAGAATTATAAATGTTATTCCCCAGAAAAGGTCGGTACGTATTTGAAAAAATTGTGTCCTCAAAATGCGCACTGCTTCTTTGCAATTGGTTACGCCACTCCTTTTAACATGTTTAGTATTCTTATCTCCTAGTTTTTAGGGTTTGTTTCTTGTATTTTGTCCATTGTAATTAGGTTTTTTTGTTATCTTTTTTTAGCACCAGTTCATTAGTCGTAATCGGTAATTACGTAATTATTAGCACTTCGATCTTATGTAATGCTCTCTTTTTCATTTCAAAAGTTGTAAATAAATGAAGAAGGTCTCGGACCGAAACGTTTTTTTATTAAAATTTTTTATATGTTTGACGTCAGAAGTTGTCCATCCTCGCAATTTTTAAACTTTCTATATATATATATATATAATAAGTTAAAAGGCGTCGAGCCAACAGTGACGCCGCGCCAGAAGGATCCAAAAGGATTCACAGTCCAAACCTCGATAAATGGTAGGAGAATTAGTGTGGCACACGAGGACGGACAAATTCGAGCGAAGGAAGACATATACTCAATAAAAAGTCTAAAAAGTTTAATAAAAAGCGTTTCGGTCCGAGACCTTCATCAGTTCACTAATTTGAAAGTCAAAACACGGCAACCGATCAGGTGAGGGATGTTTGCTTTTAGAGAATGCAGTCTGCAGCAGATATATATATATATATATATATATATATATATATATATATATATATACAGATATATATATGCGCATGCTCGCTGGTTTACTCTAGTTTGAGCACTCTGGCATGGCTTAGACGATACCACAAAGGTTGGGTCGTTTGGGGTGACCGTCTCGGTTCTCCCCCATCCTAGCATTAGCACTGCACTGATGAGGCCCAGAAGGCCGAAACAGTACTGTCTGCAGTTAGTTATATATATATATATATATATATATCTGCATTCTCTAAAAGCAAACATCCCCCACCTGATCGGTTGCCGTGTTTTGACTTTCCAATTTTTCCAAAAATGTAGTTTTCTCATGGAGAGACGGTCTCACCGTTAAAGACTACTCTCACATTGGCAAAGATAATCTTTAACTTTCCCATTCAGAATGCGGGGACACCAAAACTTTATTAACCAGCAGAACTTCACAAAGCGCGATAAGCGATTCAGCTTCTAAACCATGTTTTTCGGCTGCTAAATTCATTCACTTCCAGCTTGATCAAACATCTCCTCGTCCTCCTCCCTAAGGGATCGTATACTCTAAACATTGCAGAATTTTTCTGTCAAAATTTACGAGGATTCAAAACTGAAATCTTTTTATTTCATGGCGCTTGCTACGAACTTCAATTTCACTTTGATTTTTAAAACGCAAGTTTTGATCGGTTTAAGTGTTTTCAAATGCGCGATTTTATTGGCTAGTAGGAAATAATACTGTCCAGCATGCAGTGCATGTATTGAGAAAGTCTATATCAATAAAGAAGTAAATAAATAGCATTTGTCGTGTTATTGGAGAGAAAAATTTTATGAAAGCAATAGGGTACGTTGTCCGTGTTTACATACTGTAACATAAACACTAGGGGTGGAGGGGGTGAGGATAATTCACATAATATCATACCCGTAGTTGCTTTTCGCACTCGTTATCACTCATGTACAACTGTTTTTGAACATCAACAACAATAAAGATAACTTTCTCCGATAACTCTCTCAAACTCTCCAACCCCCTTCGTGTTTAGATGAGAGCATGTAAACACGGAAAAAGTTCCTTATTGCCTTATTGAACCTCACTTCAGAACCGAGGAGTCTGCTACAACAGATGATTCTTCAGAAGATGAAAGCAATTTTCTTCGATCGATTCTAAAAAAAGCGAAAGCTTAACTGGTCACGAATCTGAATTCTATTTCAATGGAGAACTTTTTATGCCGATTGCTTTTCCTGCTTCTGACACATTATAATTGGTTGGATCGTCAAATATACATCCTTACTTCCATAGTTCACTTCATTTCTAGGGTTGGCGGCTGATTCTTTTCTGAGTTGTGAGCAAACTAATCGAGATCTTTTTTGATCCCCTAACGCTACTTCCGTTCCTTTTCCCAGGTTCAATTGGCTTTTACCTTTTCGGAGGTTTCCATAATGCTCAACGCGGTTTGTCGCTTCCGAAAAGTTAATTGTAATTAGAATTTCTAATGAACTTAACTTTTTTGCTACTATTGGAAATTCTACAAAATCATAAGCGTGGCTGGCTTTTGCACTTGCTATCACCTACCCCTGTTACTGAAAATTAGCAGCAAGTAATAAGACTGAAAATACCTTGAATGAGTTGTCGTCTTTTTCTTTGTAGAAATGGAAGTTCACTCCATCATTACTGTATTGCAACCTGTACTTGGTCACCCACTGCCCTGGCCGATATCCATTCCTCCCCTGAGTTGCGACACCAGTCACAGTGGTATAGCTGCCAAGATCCACTTGAAGCCATTGTCTGAGATCCAGTACATGAGATGACCAGCCTCCTCTCTTTACTCCAGTGAACTTTAAATTCAACCTGGCACTTGATGGGGCATTACTGTTTGACCACTGTGTAGAGGCGGTTATTTGTGAATCCTTGATTTCTCCACTTTCCATTCCAAGAGGTGTACTGCACACTAAAATTAGTGAAGGTAAATTTATCGAGAAAGATGTTATTCGTCTCGTTAGGTGCAAGGAAAAGAGAAGAAATCCGGGTCCACTTCGAAGCATCGGGTCCTAGAGTCCGAAACCTTGCATGCGCATCGAGGCTGTATTACGAAGCTATAGAGCACTGTTATGAGGACGGCTGATATTAGGTTCATAATGACACTTGTCCCGCATGCTGCAGCTACTAGCATTAGAGACGTCGGTAGTGTCTTGTAGAACAGGAAGGATGGTTAAAATGACATGCACTTCCAAGAAAAAGATTAAGTAAATATCATTACATCGAGCATCGATGCAAATTCGCTTTATATCAGGCTATAATTCCATTTTCTCGGGCGATGTTGCACTTGTATCTTCAGCTTTGCACCAACCATGTAAAACGAAATCCCAATTTTTGTTACAGTTGAAACGTTACCTGTACAACCGTAGATCTCTATTCTCATCGCTATGTTTGTATACCATTCTATGGGTAAGATCCTTATGTATCGTGCTGTGATTGGCGGTTTGAGATTATTGTAAACAGTAGTTTCACTGTCGCTGTTTCCGGTAAATATCTAAACGAGAAAAACACAGAAAGCAAAACAATTAATAATAAAAGAAAAGAGTCCTACGTTTGCTTTTATGATGTATTTAAACGATATATTTATTTATTTATTTCAAGATTTGTACATATAGAATATATACAGGTGTTAGAACAAAAGTATATAGCATCCCCTACAAGGTTCAACCACCTTACCCAACCCCATAAACCTAAAAAGCAAAACATATATATAATTAAGTAAAAGTATCATAACAAGAACATGCGTTTCTTATATTCACTCTTCTACATTTTGGACAAATAATCTTGTGCGAGCGAATATTATCTCCACCAAAAACATAATGCAGACGCCAGAAGAAAAAAGATTTGAGCTTGCGCTTAAAGGAGTCCAGGGAAGTAGCTAACTTAATGACATCAGGAATACTATTCAACAAAATGGTAATTCTGTTGAAGAAAAAATCACGGAAAATTGAGGTGCGAGTTCTGTTTGTTCTAAGATAAAGTCCAGAGCTGGCTCGACGAGAACACCCCCTTAGAAAGGAAAAATATTTATCAAAGTGTGGAGTAAAAATTACATCTCCTTTAAAGGACTTATAAAAGAAAACTAAATCTAGATATTCTAACCAATAATTTAGCGGAAGTAAATTTAGTTTAATCAGACGATCTTTCTAACACAGATTACTGTTTTTACCTACAATAAAGCGCGTGGCTCTTCTTTGTGCCTGCTCGATGAGGATAAACTGATTTATAGCAGACTAAGGGTCCCAAACTCGCGAGCAATAACATAAATGGGAGGGTACTAATGAGCAGTAAAGGCGCAAAAGAGCATTACTATCGACCAGACTCGCGCAATTTCTCTTTAGGAAACCCAACATCCTATTTGCCTTAACTATGTGCTCCCTCCAAGAGGTGTCATTGAGAATCATAACCCCAGCTAATAAAGATCCTTTTCAGATTTAACCACCTCCAGGTCAATTCCATATAAACTGTAAGTAACTGGTGGGCTTACACGTTTCCTAGATATGCGCACATTTTTGCATTTGGCAGGTTGAAAATGCATTTCATTGCGCAAGAACCAATCTAAAAGCGCATCTAAATCCTGTTACAAGTTTACAAAATCAGACTCTTGCTCTATAATCTTATAGCACTTTGAGTCATCAGCAAACATTGCAATCTTTGCGCTAGATACTGCGTTTGGCATATCATTAACAAATAATAAATTTAACATCGGTCCAAGTATTGACCCCTGTCGGACCATAGATCCTACTTCTGACCAGGTAGAGCAAGTTCCATTTACAAGGACTCTCTGTTTTTTTCCAACAAGATAGTAGCAGAACCATGAGAGCAAGGGATCCCCAATTCCGTACATTTTTAACTTAGACACCAACTTACCAGGACAGACTGAGTCAAATGCTTTTGCAAAATCCAAATATCTGACAGCAGATGGCCAACTCGGTTTTTGCGACATGAGAGGCAATATGACCCTTCATCTCAAAGAAGAACTCTTTACCACAGGGGGTAGATATGGGATATCTATGATTAAATCATGCCTACTCGACAAAACCCACTCCGCAGTGCATGTTTCTCATATAAATTTGTTTTGGTTTATGTTGTAATAATCGTATTAATACACTTTATATGTGTTTTATATATTCAGTTGGTTAATGACTTTTGTCTTATTTGGTGGCTCCTAAAAGAGCCGTTTTGTTTGTTGTCGATAGACTTGTTGAATTCCATGCATCCAATCTATTCTCCTTCTGAACTTGAGCTTATCCAGGACAGGTCGATTTTCTCTGCGAATCAAACAAAAACAAAAATTAGAAACTATGATCATCAAATGAAACGAACGAGGATAATGTAATTTCCAAACGATGTAATAACACTGGAATACATCGTGAAACGTAACCTCGGCTGATATTCAACGTACCATCCTTCCTTTGCTCTTGGTGGCTCCTTTCACGGCTAAAAGTCACAAATAAGTAACTCAGATCGACAGGCCAGGTCTTCCTTGCTTGGCAAAGAGTGAGTTTCTCGCCAATTCCCGACCATTGGCAGCGATGACACTTGGAATGATCGTAGTGCAACTTCTTCTGGTTGGCGAACCGGATGGTTATGGGCTGCTGTCGACTAACAACACATCCGGTAGAGGTGCGAAACGCTCGTTCGGACCACCCATCTGGCAGAAGGTTGCCGAGATCTTCGGCTGTCACATCAAACCTTCTCATACCACGACTTAGGCCACTGAACAGGTCTTCAAAGACCCCTGGATCCATCGGAACTCGGATGGTGGTGCGTCGAATGTATCCCTTTTCTGGGACAGTTCGAACAGAAAGCTTCTGTCCAATCTCACCGACGAGATAATCTATAATTTTTTCTTTTCCTGAAAAAAGACCAAGATAAACGTTTAGTCTCGAACAAACTAGCCTTCAAGCAAAGAAAATTCGTTCCTGTTGCAATCTACTCACCTTTAAGTGAAGATCGCGCATAGTTCTTCATTGCGCTGTTACAATTTTCTTCCTGCACCCAAGTATCGTCCTTGCTTCCGAAACCCTTCCATCTCACCCGATACTCTTTACGTCCGTCAATGGAACGCAGAGCCAGAATTTTTGCGACTTCGTAGTACTTGGACATTTTTTCGCAGCAACGAGATCTAACTTTGATAAAGCTCAGTTAATGATCACTTAAAAATAGCTGTGGCCACGCACTGAAAGAACATAAAATTATCATACGGCAACAATAGTAGCTTTAATTATGCGATGTTCTATTGTCGACAAATAGAAAGGTGAAGTAACTTAAAACTATCACCTCTTTGTTAAAAGCCGCGCGGGCCACCAGAGTTTTCACTGGAAGACTAAAGTAGAACGACAACCCTCAAATATCACTGATTTTTTTTCACTCCAGCAATTTAACTTAGCGTTATTCTTAATTCCTAAGATGTACTTTCCCTAAAGTCAATTTTTTCTTCTATTTTGTTTTACGTTACTAGTAAAACTATATAGTAAAACTATCACCTCTTTGTTAGAAGCCGAGCGCGCCTCCAGTGTTTTCACTGGAAGACTAAAGTAGAACGACAAGCCTCAAATATCACTGATTTTTTTTTAGTCCAGCAATTAAACTTGGCGTTATTCTTCATTCCTAAGAATTATTTTCCGAAAAGCCAATATTTTCTTCTATTTTGTTATCTAGTAAAACTAGATAGTTTTTAAAACTTTCACCTCTTTGTTAAAAGCTGAGCGCGCCGCCATTGTTCTCGCTGCAAGACTAAATTAGAACATTAACCTTTAAATATCATTTTTCAATCCAACCACTTAAGCTGAGCGTTTTTTAATTCCTAAGTGGTATTTTCCCAAACAGAGAATTTTCTTCTCTTTTCTTTGCGTTACGAGAGTGAAAGCGTGATCGTATCAAGACTGGCGCTTCTTTGGTAAGAGAGCCGCGCTGGCAACCAATGCTTTCATTGTTTTATAACGACCACATTCAGTTGATCCTTTTTATCAATCTAATCGGATGATTTTTGCAGTCCAAAGTGCAAGTTTTCATACATGAAGCTTTTTCTTTTCTTTCTTCTTCTACGAGTAAGGCAAGTTAGTTTTAAAAATTCACAACTCTTGACCAAGGGAAACCGTCGATAAAAGCTGCTAGTTTTGCGGCTTTGTGCTGCGCGCTATTATCAACTAACCAAAGTAAAGTATAAAGAATTCTGCATTTCCAGGTTTCTTGTTTGGGTTTAATAACAATAATGAATAAGACTTATTACATTCTTCCCAAAGGGCTATTTGGTATGTAACTCGAATGAAGAAAACGCTAAAGACATGTTTCACTACGGAATATTTACGCTTCTGTCCACATTGAATACCTTTAAAAGCTGTTGAAAAAAGAGTCAGTTTTATTTGGTTTGCTTTTTTCCTCTCGTCCTCTTGCCGAGTATAGTTCGTGTATGTTCTTAACAACAAAGCATCCTTATCGTGTTAATAAATTTATAATCAACTGGTTCGCTGATTGAAAAAAATATACTGAGACAGCATGCATAGTGAAGGAGGACATTTTCTCCCTTGGGTACCCCTGTGCGAACAGCACCCCCATGAGCGACTTTCCTAACCTCTCTCCCCTGGTGCCGTTAATTCTACACACCGACAATTTTGCGACGATTTGAAATTAATCTTCGCCAAGTCTCGGCACAATTCCCTCTGCACAACAAACAACAAAAGGCTTTTGTTTGAACTTGTGAAGTCGAATTTAACCCACAACAATGGCCCATTTCTTGATACAATATTGTCAGTCTCGACTCCACGATCCAGGGCTTGCCCAATGTCTTGAAAAGCTTCAGGACATTGATACACTCTAATGGAGACTTGTATGGCCCAAGAAAATAATGGCTCGTTAGAGAAGTACTTTAACTAGATACCTGGCCTTGAGATCTACTGTGTACCATAATCTTTGCTCTTGTTGGGTCAGAAACCTATTTTCCTTTGCTTAATTCAAATTTGTTGAAGTTCGATCGAGAATATAACAATGCTCCAACTGCTTTTCTTTTTTATCAATCTGCTTTCAGCCTGGTTGCATGTGCAAACAACCATTTATAGAGCTATGAAATCTCTTATTCAGAGTAAGTCAGAAGTTTTTAATGATACCAATAATTCTTAAGGTAGCTTTACATTGATTTAGTCAACGCTGCGTACCTTGCGGTTGCCTCCAAGAACTTCCTTGTACGACCTGAAATTGATTTCGTTAATACTGTGTTGTAACTCAAAAGAAGTCACCCATTCGTCATAGCCATCCCTCCCTTGAGTCGCCACTCGTGTTACTCGAGTGTAACTACCAAGATCCACCTGAAGCCATTGATCACGGTCATTTGTAAGAGGAAGCCAACCGCTCTGCTTTGTTCCACTTATCTTGGTATTCAGTCTGGCACGCTGTGGCGCATGATTATAATCTAGTTGAGATGATGCACTAATTTGATCATCGGAGATTAAGCCACTCTCCATACCGACTGGTAAAATACAATCTAGAGGAGAAAACGGACAATCGGGGATTTACAATGGTTTACTTGGAGAACCTCGAGCTCCCAGCCCGATTCCATGATTTGTAATTTGATGATTTCATTTTAAGTTGAGTCATAGTTTGGACAAAATGCCGAGGACACCTTTCCATCATTTCCTTTCCATTATTCTATATTAACAATTTGGTATTGTTTGTGTTTGTGGAAATACCGCTTTGAAATTGCCCAAATTTGTAATTGATCTGGGAAATTTAAGGAACTTTAGTTATTCCTTTATTTTCTATTGGAATAAGTTTAACAACTGCCACTTTCATGCTGGCGTCCTATGAATTATTTTGAAAGGAGACCTTTATCCAACGAGGAGGCGACGTGGCCGAGTGGTTAAGGTAATGAACTCCGGTGTCCTGGGTTCAAGTCCTCCACCCTGTCATTCACTGGGTTTGTTCTCGGTTGCCCTAAGTTCAACTCCTCGGCTGCGCTCTGTAAATAGCCTAGTGATCTGCCTCCTGCCAGTAGGGATTTTCAATTATAAAGCGCTTTGGGGCTTCCAATAAGCGCTATATAAATTGTTCACATCTTTTTTTATTCGTCTTCGATAAACGTTACATTGTGTCACGGTTAAAATGTGTAAATCAGCAGAGTAGGTTGATGTTTCTCTTTTGACGTGAAATTTTTCCGACAAGCATGACAACTTTTTGGATATATAATGGTAGTTCCATAACTGGATAATCTTAGTTCGTCAGTTAGTCCGTGTATGGGTTAGCAAATAGCCGCGACAGATTTGAGTCAACTTTAAATTTAATCTTCCCCTCCAGTGAGTAACTATCAAGCAATTTTGCTTTACATCATTGTTGTTGGGAAGGTTATAAGAAGAAAAGAAATATTAGCTTGGGAATATTGTTAGATCTGAACTCCAAATTCTCAAAATCGCAATTGTAAGAATTCCATGGCAAAAAAGAAGGAGAACGGATACTGAGAAACAGTTAACGGTTACAAACACACACAGCTGGCTATACATAAGTTCCGTTGGGAATGATTTTAGCCATGGTGCCTCCTGCTTGAGAACCGTCTCTAGATAAAAACGAAAACAATGCCCAAAGCAACCCCTTAACCCATCAGAAAAATATTTTCAAAACAAAGAATCGTTTTCGATCACCTGAACATCCAAAGAGCTCTATCCTCATGGAGATATGTTTGTTCCACTGTGTTGGGATTATGCGGACATACCGTGCTTTGAGTGACGGACGAAGTGTATTATATACAACTTCGTCACGGTCTCGGTTTCCCCTTAACTCCTAAAATGGTCACAAACATCACAGTTAATTAAGACCTGATTTGGGGTCTGACTATCATGGACGTTTTTCGATACGGAAGAGTTTGTTTATCTGATTGTGATAAGTTACTCTACTGTTTGTTAGTTGTTTGTTTGTTTGTTTTCCCAGCTTTACTTTCAGAATTGCGCTTAAAATAACAGGTAATCATGAATGACTAAAGAGATAATGCAACAACGTGGCTAGTCAACGGCGTGCTTTTGTGGTTTCCTAACCGTGGTTATGTCCTATTCAAACTGAGGTGCAAGCATTAAATTTACAGTATTTGCAGATGAATATTTTCATTTATGATATAAATATGTCTATTAGAAGTTGATAAAATGAGGAAAAACGATACCGTAACCGAATTGTCTCCAGTTTTTTGGTAGAACTTGTAGTTCACTCCATTATCACTGTACTGTAACTTGTATCTGGTCACCCACTCATCGGCTCCGTTCATCCCCTGAGTCGCCACTTGTGTCACTCGAGTGTAACTACCAAAATCCACCTGAAGCCACTGGTTGGTATCATTTGTAAGAGCCGACCACCCTCCGGCTTTGCTTCCCTCGGCCTGAAAATGCAACCTGACTTGTACTGGGGAGTGGTTTCCATCCGATTGCGAGGAAGCAGTGATTTGCGCGTCAGATATTGACCCACTTTCCATGCCAAGAGGGACTGCACATTCTGCAATAAGTGAGTTTTGATATCAGTGTTATTCACATTTTGGTACTTGACAAAAGTGTGTGTCACGGTCACGCGATCATCGTTACAAACACTTACAGTTTGTCCACGAACAAATTACAAATAATTTACTGTAACAGATAAAACTAAAATAGAATTAACCTTCCTTTAGCGAGAAAAAAAGGCCAAAAAATATATTTTGTTTAATAGCTGATGTGACAGTATGGCTTTGGCCTTAGCTAAGAGAAATGTGATATCAACCTTGTAACAGGGTTTCTTTCCGTTGAGCTTCGAATGTGTTTAGAGCTCCCCCTCCCCATGAGAAATATCTATTTCCTAAAAATTATCCTGAATAAAATAATATTTGGAACATACCTAGACAACCATATATTTCGGTTCGCATTCCGACTCTATAACCGTTCCAGCGTAAAGGTTTGAATCGAATGTAACGAGCTGTGATTGACTGCTTTAGCTTGTTACGCACAACTGACAGGTAGTCTTGATTTCCATTAAACACCTGTGAAAAGGATACACAACATAATTTTAGAGAGACTTGTAATCGCCTTTTTCACTTCAGGACGTACACACTAGAAGTTTTGAACATAGCATTACGCCCAAGGTGATAACAAAGTGAGCACCTTCTATCATGAAACCCAGCTTAGACTGAAACATTCACATGATCATGCTCAATCCATGATTATTTAAATTACTTTCTGTGTATACCTTAGGTAGCGTTTCTCCAGGTTCTTTGTAAAAATTAAAGGCTTTTCCATCATCGCTGTATTGTAAATTGTAACTAACTATCCATAAGTTGTAATGGTGCCAGGGCCACAAGCTCCGCCAGAACCAGTTCACTCCTTGAGTTGCGACACTTGTCACAGTTGAGTAAGTTCCAAGATCCACCTGAAGCCATGGTCTACGATTAGCACTATAAGCAACCCAGCCGCCCAAGTTCAACCGTGCAGATTTAGGAGGATTGTAATACCATTGAGTGGAGACGGTAATTTGACTATCGGAGATAACCTGGCTTTCCATGCCAAGTGGTGAGGAACAACCTGAATGGGTTTGATCAGAAAGGAAACAAAAAATGTGCTTGATTGACACTTTCGAAACAGCAATTCTTCACTCTAACCTATCATGATTCATACGATAAGCTTAGTTTTTACGCGAATTTTAACTGGTCCCTACTTATGATCTGTTGGAGGTCAGACGCGTGGTTGACCTCACCAGTAACAATTTTTGGCTTCTTTATATTATGAAACGTACAGATTACACGTTGCTGTGGGTCTGTAAAACAACAGATCGTAGAATAATAGAAATAATAAGTCGTGCATAAGTTTTAGAGGCAACTAAGCGCTTAGAATTATATAGAGTTGGAACTCTAAACTACTACTTCAAACACCCGCTTATGTTTTTGAAAAAATTACAGATTTTAAGTAAGAGTAAATATATCTTATTAACCAAGCGCGAGGGCCGTACTGGGAGAATATCGGCCTGAGGTCTTGACAGTACGGACCGAGCGCAGCGAGGTCCGTACAAAAAAGACCGAGGACCGATATTCTTCCAGTACGGTCCCGAGCAAGCTTGGTTAATAAGAGATTTATTATACGACTGAAGTTCAAAGGGACACAAGTGCGGTATCATTCGGGACCATTCGGGACAGTGCCCGGTCCAACACTGAGAGAATATTGGACCGGCAATACAGCATTTTGATTGGTTGATTTTAGTTATTAGCCTTCTGACTGCCCGAGTCGTGTAATAAAATAAGATAACAAGATTCTCTTCTCTATTTTAAAGGAAAATAACTTAGAAAAATGGATTTTCTTATCAGTTTTGTACACAATTTTTTTCTTGGTACCGTTTTCTTTTAATCTATTCTCGATTATGTCACAATATATAATTTCGTCCTCAAGCACCAGAAGCACACCAACGCTTTGTGTCTCTGAACTGTGGTTTCTTTAGAAACACTTAACTGCAGTTTTTTCTCAGTAAGAGACCATGATTTCATGAAATACCTTGACACCCATAGAGCTCCATTCTGAGTGATGTGTGGTTGTGCCACGTGACTGGCAATAGCTTGATGTAACGAGCATTGATTGGTGAGATCAACTTGTTATACACAACTGTATCACTGTCTTGATTGCCGTGGAGTACCTGATTGTATAAAACAAAACCAACTGAGCTTGAAAAGAAACCCTACCTTCACTCAACAGGAGCTCACGTACAAACTTTAAAAATACTGATGCAACGAGATGAATGTGTCGGTAGGTCCAAAGGTTCACTTACTCGTTACACTTTAAACCATTTTTTTTAAAAATAGGGGAAAAAACTATCATCCAAAGAGATTTTACCTTAGCTGACATTTTATCAGGTTCTTTGTATAACTGGAAGATCACTCCGTCATAACTAAATTGTAACGTGTAAGTTGTTATCCACTGCCGCAATTTTGAAGAGTTCTTCCCCTGAGTCGCCACACCTGTCACTGTGGTGTAACTGCCAAGATCCACCTGAAGCCATGGCTCACGATCATTTACAAGAGACGACCATCCCCCTTCCTTGCTGCCCTGTTCAATGAAGTTCAGTCTCGCCTGTCTTGGTGTGCTGTTGTTATTCATTCGCGAAGACGCACTTATTCGCGCATCCAAAATCGCGCCACTCTCCATTCCAAGGGGTCCTACAAATGTATCAAATACAAGGGGTCAAATAAAACAGCTGACTTTTTGCACTATATTCTGATTAATAACTCATATATGAGCTTTCTTCTGATATATTCATGCCTTGCAAACTAAATTGACATTAACAAATCTCAGTTCAGGGTGCAAAGTTCAAGCCCGGGAGAGCCACGTCCTGTTTTCACAAGTTCAACGAAGCTTTGATTTCTCCTTCATTTGTAACATTACATGACAGGTTAACATACGATAAAATCACGCAGAATGCTATCGTCTTTCGCCTCATTCGCTTGTAGTGCCTAGTTTATCAAGGAAAGGAATAACAATCAATTTTCATGTCTAGAAATAGTCAGCAGTTCAAATTTACCGTCGGTGCACTTAAACAGTACTCAATCTGCGCGATACAACTCACTAGTGCTATAGATTAGGGCTTGATCTAAGTTCTGTGTCGAAGTGTTTTGAATCAGTTCATTTTTCGAGGATTTTCTTTGGATACATCTCAAACTTTTATATATTTATTTTGTATCACTGTCAATGAACATACTCTTACCAGAACACTTAACAGCGCTATAAGAAGCTTGGAACCCATAGAAGGAGCCATTCTCATCTGATCTGAATACTACAAGAAGGCTGTTTGAGGAAGAGTAAATTCCATTCCTGGGGGGAGGCTGACCGCCATAGAACACTGCTAACATTTTCTCTGTTTGGTTGGTGCCATCGTACAAACAAACAGCGTCCGTGTTGTTTTCAGATTGTAGACTGAAGTGGGTAAACATTAATGCCACTTGAAAAGATGCTTTCACCATGATCTTCCACATGCAGTATTGCCCATCTGGGTACCTTTCTGGATAGTTAGGTGAGTAAATAACGCCGTTGTCTCCCTGTAGAGTTTGGTTTTGGCATTTATAGTCTCCTGCAAGTTAGACAAGGTTATTTTTCCTATGATCAAAGTTGCTTTCTTTGGACTCACTGGGAAGAAAACTCAGGTCACAGAAAGATTGTCACAAGTCTCTACAATTGCTTGTACATGATTTTTCCCATCCTCTCTCGCCTTTTTGCGCCTCTCTCAATCAATGTTCGCCTAATGTGAGTAAGAGGGCTGATTGAACTGACAAGCACGTCATTTCCTGAATACTGGTCGATCAAGGTAGAAACCCAAATATTATGTTCAATTCACTGATTTATGTACATCGGCACCTTGTAGAACCAAAGAGGCACTGAGCGATCTTAAATATTCACTTGTTGAGCAAATGTATAGACATTTAGAGCATTACACTATACCGAGTTGACATACTTGATGAAAGGGGAATTTTCTGACTTATTTCACTGGGCCTTCGATATCTGTTGTTCTGCTTCTGTTTTACCCATGCTTGCTGTCCTGTGCCTGCGTAACCAACAAATGCAAAAGAAGATCGATAGCTTCCTCGAACAGAACCACGAGCCCCCAGCATCTTGAGAGCGTTAACCGCCGATGAGGAATATTGGCTGCCATCTTCTTGAACGGCGACCAAAACAATTTTGCTAAAGTAAGGAAAAATATCAAAATATATAATCCACAGGAGAGAATTAAAAGGTCAGCTCTTGATGGTTGACTTCTAACACGAACCAAGAGATTCTCTTTGAATTTCACTCACTTAAATCTGGTTTTTCCAAACATTTTTTTCTGGTGTAAGCGGTATTAGACTGGGAGAGTTAAGTGCCAGCAGGAAAAAAAATGTCAAAAAGCTGGTCGTAAAGATCACTTCCAGCGAAGTAATCTAGGACGTCTTTCAGTTCTTTCGGTTTCTCAGTGATTTCTTTAATGTAGTTTGTTCAGGTAATTTTCCAACCCAGTTGTTGTCAAGACAATAAAGGCTAGACCAATGATGTGTTCGACATTCTCTAACTGACTTGAAAATAACTGCACTGCAAAATTAGATGAATCAACGAAAGTATAGAAAAAGCTGGGTAACCGCTCGCCCGACTCGTCTTACGACCGAAAGTAGTCCTAGATTACATGGCCGCAAGTGATCATTACACCGGTGAGTCCTCTGTTCGAGAAACGTAATTTCTAAAAATCTATATGATACCTAAGCTAAAAAGAGTTAGGCATCACATTAAAGGTGTGATTTTCCAAGGCTAAAATGCTAGAATTACACCATAAACCTGAAATAAAATTACTTACTTTCCTTTAATGCTTTTGAGGTGATCTCTCAGGTTATCACCAGCATATCTTTTCCCATGGGTGTCGAAAACTTTTGAAGAAAGAATGACACCTGAGAGAAAAAAAAAACATGGCCGGTTTGAGAACCAGGAATTATAAAAGATAAAAAAAAAAATTTAAATCCTCTTTTGCACTGAATCAAGAAAGTGCAAAAGTCCTGGACAAAAATATGACTCAATTCAAGACTAATAAGTAAAGCGAAGATTTATATTGATCAAATAAATCAATCAGAGCAAGCAATGCGTAATACATATATCTTATTAGACGTTTTGTTGTGTAGTATCGCTGAATATTTTTACGAGTTGTGCCGTATTTTGACGAGCCCGTAGGGCGAGTAGTTTTGTATTTTGACGAGCCCTACGGGCTCGTCAAAATACAAATAACGAGTAAAAATACTCAGCGATACTACACAACAAAACGTCTAATAAGTTATTTATTATCCAACACGCCAAACTGTTATTTCAGTGCGGGCGAATTTCGCGGATATTTTTTTTACGAGGAGGGCGTGACAGAAGTATGCGAAGCGGAACGGAATTGGCGCGTTGTCGTGTTGCTGTTTCTATTTTCGTCATTAAATGAAGAAATTTTCTGGTCGTCAAGTTGTTTTTCTTCGTTCGATTCATCTAAAAAACTTTGACCTATATTTTCCAGCCATTATGACTCTTCGTTGTCGGAAATATGATTCAAATTGTCGACCATTTTTTTTTTTTTTCGTAACTACAATCCAATTCTTCGTTTGCGCGATGCTAGAAAACCTGTTTAACCGGTACTCTACAATAGACGAGTACAAATACCGCGTGATATTTGTACTCGTCTATGGCGTTATTTGTACTCGTCTAAGTGTAGTTGGATAATAAAATACATCATTTGAGGCTGAGAGAGAAATGATTTAGGTTTAGCCAAAATGAAGGGTGTTGGCTGCCCATTTCTTTAATGTTCATTTCTTAAATTGCCACGAAACACCATTCGTCCGAAGTTCAGCTCAATGTTGTGCACGGTTTATATGCCGGTTTTTGTGGTCGGAAAATGTCCTCGACTTTTTCTCGGGGATTATTCGACAATATTCGCTCTTTGGCTTATAACTCTGCTGAGAATAATAACTAGATTGAAAAGCACGCAGACGCCATTTAGATCTTGCCTAAGCCAAGGAGCTTTTTCCTTGCTTATATTGTCGAGATTTCCCTAATCATAACTAAATGTAAGTAATACCTTAATAATACACACACCTGTTGCCCCGTCCACAACAACAACGTTATGCCCTCTGCCGTGACGGGAGTAATCCTTGCCGTTCACCTTGATATAAGCAATTCCACGTGTGAACGATGTCTTTCCTCTATCACTGTACCCTTCGCTTCTAATGTATACATCTAAAGCTGGAGCTGTAACAGATACTGCAACCCGGAACCGAACAATCAGTTCAGCTAAGTTCGTTCCATTGTTCAGTCTGTTTTCAGTTACAATGTTTTGGGGGGGATAAAGTGACAGAAATACTGAGTCGTTCGCCATTTAAAGGCTGGGTACACCGTAAGTAAAGATTGTGTCAGTCCAGTTATCACTTTCACAGGAAACAGAATGGAGTCGAATAAAACTAACATCGACCATTTTTTCACCGCTTCTAGTATGGAATTAAGTGCATTAGTTAATTATGTTTTATCAGGGCAAGTATAAAGCTCAAAATAAATATTATGCTTTATTAACAATAAATATGTCATTTGGATTTGTCTTTTTGTTTCTTTTTTGAGAAGCATACTTTAAGAAAAAGTTGCGTAATTTTTAAAAACGAGCATTGTTTTAAGTATAATTCGGAGAAAAATGGAGCAATATTAGTGGCACAATATGATACTTTCCCTAGCACAATCTATAACAAAGGCCTAGTCGGAAAATTGTTTTGGCTCGATCGCTAATGAAGCGAAAGTCGCCCATTTCTAATGTTGATGATGTCGCAGAGAGTTTCTTGTTGGGCTCGCGCAATATCAGCGCGAAACATAATCGCAACATAACGTGATCCTAAAAAAAAAAAAAAAAGATGCGCTTGAATGAAACTGAGCGCGGAGAGTTTTGAATTTTGGATGTCAGTGAAGTTACACAGAGAGTTTAATTTGTAGCTCGCGTGTCAAAAGCGCAAAAGAGTATGACTTGAAACTCTTTTGCAATGAGAAAGTTACAGAAGTGCCCGAAAGAGCTTTTGATATTGCACACTTCGTCGTGTTGCAGGGAAAATTTTCCGCCAGGTTTGCAATCCAAAGGAAGATTCGCTATATACTTTTAGTGTTTTTATGAATCCCGAGCTAAGGTAATGAATTTTTAGTGTAAAGGCTGTCAGCTAAAGAATCAGTTGCATGAGTAATACTGTTCCGTCGTTCCGATTAGCAGTCAACACTAAATTGAAGCTGCAAATAAAACCTTACCTGCCGATAAAAAACTGTTTAGCAGAGAAATCAAACTTAAAGCTTTCCAAAGCAACATCTTGAGTTCCTCATTGAAGATGTTATTACACATTTGTGTGTTTGTGCCCATATTCATTCACCTTTTATAGAATTAGGTTGTCATAACCCGAGAGCAAAACGTGACTCATGCACTAGGCAGATGTCAAGTGGTCAATCCTTCACAATGGGATCTATAACGTTTTTGCAGTTTCGAGAATTTTTTCATTTTCCAACTATGAAAAATGTGAAATCTCACAACGTACGGATTCATGACTGGAGAGCCCCTTTAATGGCACCTAGGTAAAGCTTTAAGAGGCTGTCCATCTAAGAAAGGATAAGGCAAATTTCGGACCTTCACCGATTTCCCTAATTTTTACTGTGAAAGTCGATACTTCTATCCCATGAACAAATATTGTGTTTATTTTGAATCAGTCCGGTTTTTTCATTTTTACGAGATATTTTTCAAGGTGACCTCAAAGGCATCCAGTTCCCCCCCCCCCGACCTCCATAATTTAGCTACAAAAGTCGATCGCTGCTGAAGCCGTATTTTCAACTCTAAAAAGCTTTCTATTTTACATGTCTAAGATCAACCCTCTGCCACTACGTTAACGGTCAAATGATTACACTGTATATATTTTTCACTGAGTTACAAATTTTTCAAAATACTTACCTCGAGCACTGAAATTTGTGATGCGTGAGGTACATGTGGTTGAAAGCTATTTTCTCTTATGTGGGACCTGATCTAGAGTCAAATCTATTACAGCCTATAAGCACTTACACCTAATAAGTAAATTATGGAATAAAACTTTTGGGTACTCTTCATGGCGCGCCGCAGAGAGCTTTGCAAATTTCACAAATATTCGCCATTTTGATCGAAATCAAAGATAACGCGATCCTACCAACAGGTAAATTTGGGATCAGAGAACTTGTTACAAATCATAAAATAAAACTGAAGAGCGGATTTTTATATTGAAAAATACATATCATGCGACTTTTTCGCCGTTAAGTTGAAAACATTGGTGTTCTAAAGAGGATAGACCTGTGTTTATAGTTAATAAATTATGCAAATTAGCATTCTTTAAAATTGTGTCCATAAAATTTTTTTTCTAGGATGTTCTTAAACACAAAGAGCTGTCTCTTTTAACTGAAGAGCATATTATTCCACACTTCTAAGGCAAGGTATTTTTTGAGTTTATGGCCATTTTCATCTCCCACGAAGCGCTGATTAAGTAAAACAGCAGTGTTTGTTTTGCACGCTTATCGCCAACTAATTCAGTTATCATCAACCACAGAGAAGTGGACATCGAGGATCTTACCAGTAATATTTCCTTAACCTCTCTTCAGTAGCAAGAGCTGTTTTTTTTTCCTGCAGGACGCAACAGAGCTCGTTTTCCTAACAGCTTCTTTTATCGGTCAGCGGGCAGGTATTGAAGTCTTTCGGTATGACTTTTCAGAGCCACAGTATGGCAAGGATTGTGTGATCGTATCCTGTGCCCAATGAAAACATGCATCCGATGTTTCTGCAACGAAGGACACGACATTCTAACAGCGGGAGACATGAGAAAGGCGCTCTCTAAGAGACCAGTGAAAGGTACATCCGCGTGCGTATGTGAAGTTGACGAGTCTAAGAGAACCTTGGAAGTGAACAAGATAGATTGTTTTAGCAAGCTACACAACATCCAGTTTGGGGAAAAAAGCATACGTGCGTGGAGGTCGTACGGAATAGGGCGTGGCAAGGAGATTTCTTACGACCAGCTAGTTTCAAGTGACCAAGGGGACACCGCTCTCGTTGTAAGTAAGGAGTTCTTCCCTTTTCACAATGCACGTGTGTATGAATACACAGTTCCTAGAACAGAGGGTTCAAATGAAGACGATGATTTGGACGATTCAAAGATGGACATGTTTGAATGTTCGGAGCCTGGATGTGTGAAGAGTTTCCAAACGTTTTCAGAGCTCGATTTACATTTGAACGTAGGGGACCATTGTGTGAAGGATGAAAGGCTGTCAGAAACAGTATATGATAAACTCCGTAGAGATTGGGCAGAGAGGTTTACTACATCAGTCAGCATCACTGACGAACCACAGTGCGAAACTAGTACCCACCAGGTTGTACGTGACTCAATGCCTCCAGTAAACACTGTCAGTATGGGCTGGGCCCTACCCAAGCCACGAGCAGGATCCACTAGATTCAGTTGCAAGGTTAAGAATTATTTAACAGCAAATTTTGATCAAGGCGAACAATCAGGGCTAGAAGCTGACCCTCAGCAAGTTTCGAATGATATGCGAAAGGCAAGAGACGAGCAGAATAATAGGTTGTTTGACCGAGACGAGTGGCTTACCAAGAGCCAAGTGTAGGGGTTTTTCTCTCGCCTTACAGCAAACAGAAAAAGGCAACGAACACCCTCAGAAATCAAGCAAAATCCGAAGGAACTCTCCCTAGAGGAAGAGGAAGCTGAACGACAACGGCTGATGGAACACATCCTTAATGAACTAAAGCCGCAGCACCCTCTGTCCTACGATGCCTTTAATCTGTGCGAGTGCGCAAAGGAGAATAAGCTTAGTCTTTTTAATGTAGCAATGCTCAAAGAAATCTCGTTTTTTGAAGTACCATTTAAATCGAGAGACAGGAAAAAAGACCTTATTGAACAACTGATGTCATTTATACAGGAGTGCCAATGCTTTAATTAAACTATATCAGAAGCCGCATAGCCCAGGAAAACAAATGATGGTGCCTGTGGAGCGAGTTTGTTTTAGAACAATAGGCACAGCCTCAAAGTAACCTGATAAATAGTTGTACTCAGCGAATTAACGTAATCACTTCTGAGAAAATTCGCGAAAATCTCTCAAAATTTGTCGTCATTAAGTTTGTGGCGATGTTCTTAACTCGCAAAAATTAAAAGAGAAAAAAGAAAGGGTAAAAATACTACCCTGACCGTGGGAGATGTCAATAGCATTTACGCGTGAATATAGGTTTGTGATTTTCTTAATTTCGAGAAATTAATGATATGTGAATTTTGCAGGAGTTTATTAAAATGCCAGTTTCGATCATTTGTATTATTTTTCAATTTCTCCCGGCAGGATTCTCCTACTCTCGATGACTCAATCATATTGCATATCTTCGGGATTCGCGTTTGGTTCGACGACAAGACAAACCTCTGAAACTAGATGTTGCGTGACCAGGCGTCACTGACTCAGTCACGTTGAAAAATTAAACATGTAAATTTCACCTCTTCAACAAATACCGTTTTGAAATGATGAATATATGAATACAGTATATTGGAACTGCGGAACGAGAAGAAGTTCATCGCAATTATAGACGAAACTTTTAATTTGAGAAAATAAACGTGAAAAATTCATGCTTGAACGTAATTCGAACCCTTGACTTTTGCAACACCGCCGGTTCAGCGCTCTTACCATTAGGCTAACAAACCAACTGTGATGCCATTCTACAAATGATGATGAACAACTTGCTAACCACTTAAAAGGAAAACTTTAGCTAATAGCTGGAAGAAATGGTCAAATCTGGCAAATTGGCCACAATAATAAACACGAGTGAAATGAACAACTTTTCAAAAAGGGCTTATACTATTTTGCGAAACGAAACGAAACGAAACGAAACGAAATTATACTATTTTGCGAAACGAAACGAAACGAAATTTTGCGAAATGGCGTTTTTTCGCCTTTAGTTAGCAAATATGTCCTCCTCGTCCGAAACAAAATGTTTTCACTAATAAAATGATCAATATTTCTAAGAGCCTGCTCACCTCTCATTTTATTGACCATAGTAGAATTCGTTTCGCAAAGTAGTGATTTTTGACAGAATTACTATTTTGCGAAATGGCGTTTTTTCACCTTTATTCGCCAAATATGTCCTCTTCGTCCGAAATAAAATGTTTCCACCAATAAAATGATCAATGTTTCTAAGAGCCTGGTGACCTCTCATTTCATTGACCATAACAGAACTCGTTTCGCAAAGTAGTAATTTTAACATAATTACTATTTTGCGAAATGGCGTTTTTTTCGCCTTTATTTAGCAGATATGTCCTCTTCGTCCGAAACAAAATGTTTCCGCCAATAAAATGATCAATATTTCTAAGAGCCTGGTCACCTCTCATTTTATTGACCATAACAGAACTCGTTTCGCAAAGTAGTAATTTTAACATAATTACTATTTTGCGTAATGGCGTTTTTTCGCTTTTATTTAGCAAATATGCGCTCCTCGTCCGAAACAAAATGTGTCCACTAATAAAATGACCAATATTTCTAAGAGCCTGGTCACCTCTCATTTTATTAACTAAAATAGAACTCGTTTCGCAAAGTAGTAATTTTGACAGAATTACTATTTTGCGAAATGCCGTTTTTTCGCTTTTATTTAGCAAATATGTCCTCCTCGTCCGAAACAAAATGTGTCCACTGATAAAATGATCAATATTTCTAAGAGCCTGGTCACCTCTCATTTTATTGACCATAATAGAACTCGTTTCGCAAAGTAGTAATTTTGACAGAATTTCTATTTTGCGAAATGGCGTTTTTTTCACCATTATTTAGCAAATATGTCCTCTTTCCCCGAAACAAAATGAAAGACAACTACTTGTTTTTGTTCTCGATTGCTCTTTATTGGCTCGGAGTTTACTGTTTATTGTTGTTATAATTCTGTTTTCTATACTATTTTGCGAAACGAAACGAAACGAAATTTTGCAAGAATGCCTTTTTTCGCCTTTATTTAGCAAATATGCCCTCTTCGTCCGAAACAAAATGTTTCCACTAATAAAATGATCAATATTTCTAAGAGCCTGGTCACCTCTGGTCACCTTATAACGTATTTTCCTAGCAGTTTGACCAAACATCGAGCGTTAATTGAGTTCGGCTGGAATTGCCAGTCACGCATGTGGCTTGTTGGTCAGCTATAAAATCGAGTTGCGGCAACCATAAATAGAACAGAACAAAATACAAGGAATACAGAGCAGAATAGAAAACAGAATTATAACAACAATAAAGAGTAAAGTCCGAGCCAATAAAGAGCAATCGAGAACAAAAACAAGTAGTTGTCTTTCATTTTGTTTCGGGCAAAGAGGACATATTTGCTAAATAAAGGTGAAAAAAACGCCATTTCGCAAAATAGTAATTCTGTCAAAATTACTACTTTGCGAAACGAGTTCTGTTATGATCAATAAAATGAGAGGTGACCAGGCTCTTAGAAATATTGGTCATTTTACTAGTGGACATTTTGTTTCGGACGAAGAGGACATATTTGCTGAATAAAGGCAAAAAAACGCCATTTCGCAAAATAGTAATTCTGTCAAAATTACTACTTTGCGAAACGAGTTCTGTTATGATCAATAAAATGAGAGGTGACCAGGCTCTTAGAAATATTGGTCATTTTATTAGTGGAAACATTTTGTTTCGGACGAGGAGGACATATTTGCTACATAAAAGCGAAAAAACGCCATTTCGCAAAATAGTAATTCTGTCAAAATTACTACTTTGCGAAACGAGTTCTGTTATGGTCAATAAAATGAGAGGTGACCAGGCTCTTAGAGACATTGACCTTTTTATTGGTGGAAACATTTTGTTTCGGACGAAGAGGACATATTTGCTGAATAAAGGTGAAAAAACGCCATTTCGCAAAATAGTAATTCTGTCAAAATTACTACTTTGCGAAACGAATTCTACTATGGTCAATAAAATGAGAGGTAAGCAGGCTCTTAAAAATATTGATCATTTTATTGGTGGAAACATTTTGTTTCGGACGAAGAGGACATATTTGCTAAATAAAGGCGAAAAAACGCCATTTCGCAAAATTTCGTTTCGTTTCGTTTCGTTTCGCAAAATAGTACAATTTCGTTTCGTTTCGTTTCGTTTCGCAAAATAGTACAACAACAAATTCCGTTGGCACGTCGTTGATAACTGAAAACAAAGGCTAGCGCTCTTGAACATTAAGTAAGTTTCTCAAGTCCAAAAGGGATACAACAGTAACGTTTCCACTTCTATAGAAACTATTGTTTGCATGGTCAAATATTGCTACGGAAACTATTTTGGACGCGTGTGTCGAAAAACAAGGAACGCAAGCAGCTAATTTGCATATGACTACAGAGAAAGGTTAATCTGAAACATTTCCTCCATGCCATGTAAAACGGACAAAACAATACTTTTATCGATTTGATACTTCATTAAGGATTTGGTATTTTATCTTCAAGCAGTTTTAGGCCGTTAGAGCTTAGAAATCGGATTCATGTGCGGATCGTGTTATCTTTGGTTTCGATCAAAATGGCGAATATTTGTTAAATTCGCAAAGCTCTCTGCGGCGCGCCATGAAGAGTGCCCAAAAGTTTTATTCCATAATTTACTTATTAGGTGTAAGTGCTTATTGGCTGTAATAGATTTGACTCGAGATTAGGTCCCACATAAGAGAAAATAGCTTTCAACCACATGTACCTCACGCATCACAAATTTCAGTGCTCGAGGTAAGTATTTTGAAAAATTTGTAACTCAGTGAAAAATATATACAGTGTAATTATTTTACCGTTAACGTAATGGCAAAAGGTTGATCTTAGACATATAAAATAGAAAGCTCGTTAGAATTGAAAATACGGCTACAGCAGCGATCGACTTTTGTAGCTAAATTATGGAGATCGGGGGGGAAACCGGATGCCTTTGAGGTCACCTTGAAAAATATCTCGTAAAAAGTGAAAAAACCAGACTGGTTCAAAATAAACGCAACATTTGTTCATGGGATAGAAGTCTCGACTTTTACAGTAAAAATCAGGGAAATCGGTGAAGGTCCGAAATTTGCCTTATCCGTTCTTAGGCGGACAGCCTCTTAACACTTGCTAGAACTTTAATGTTATCGTTTACCAGAAGTATTCGATCTTCTGTTTGTCTCAAAAACACCGACTTTTTACGAGATTTATAACCTGTGAGAGGAAGTTCGAGGGCTATAATTATAATTATGACATCGCTCGCAGCGCCCTTGGGCAAGATGAAGCGAATCCTGTGCTCTGATTGGCTACCCGCACTGATCCCGCGCATGAAAAAAACAGAATTAGAACTACGTTCGTAA